>NC_092769.1:47332664-47632664 GCF_047496795.1 Chiloscyllium punctatum | reverse complement strand
CACAGGGAAGAGCAGACTGACCCCACTCTGTCAATGTAACTCACCCAGGGAAGAGAAGATTGCCCCCCCTTTGTCAATGTAACACACCCAGGGGAGACCAGAGTGACCTCTCTATCTCAATGTAACTCACCTAGGGAAGAGCAGACTGACCCCACTCTGTCAAAGTAACACACTCAGGGAAGAGCAGACTGTCCCCACTCTGTCAAAGTAACACACTCAGGGAAGAGCAGACTGACCTCACTCTGTCAATGTAACACACCCAGGGAAGAGCAGACTGTCCCCACTCTGTCAATGTAACACACCCAGGGAAGAGCAGACTGACCCCACTCTGTCAATCTCACGCACCCAGGGAAGAGCAGACTGACCCCACTCTGTCAATGTAACTCACCCAGGGAAGAGAAGATTGCCCCCCCTTTGTCAATGTAACACACCCAGGGGAGACCAGAGTGACCTCTCTATCTCATTGTAACTCACCTAGGGAAGAGCAGACTGACCCCACTCTGTCAAAGTAACACACTCAGGGAAGAGCAGATTGACCCCACTCAGTGAATGTAACCCACCCTGGGAAGAGCAGACTGACCCCACTCTGTCAATGTAACACACCCAGGGAAGAGCAGACTGACACCACTCTGTCAATGTAACACACCCAGGGAAGAGCAGACTGACCCCACTCTGTCAATGTAAAACACCCAGGGAAGAGCAGACTGACCCCTTTCTCTCTACGTTACACACCCAGGGAAGATCAGACTGACCCAACTCTGTCAATGTAACACATTCTGCGAAGAGCAGACTGACCCAACTCTGTCAATGCAACACACCCAGGGAAGAGCAGACTGACCCCACTCTATCATTGTAACACACCCAGGGAAGAGAAGACTGACTTCACTCTGTCAATGTAACACACCCAGGGAAGGGCAGACTGACCGCATTCTGTCAATGTAACACACACAGGGAAGAGCAGACTGACCCCACTCTGTCAATGTAACTCACCCAGGGAAGAGAAGATTGCCCCCCCTTTGTCAAGGTAACACACCCAGGGGAGACCAGAGTGACCTCTCTATCTCAATGTAACTCACCTAGGGAAGAGCAGACTGACCCCACTCTGTCAAAGTAACACACTCAGGGAAGAGCAGACTGACACCACTCTGTCAAAGTAACACACTCAGGGAAGAGCAGACTGACCTCACTCTGTCAATGTAACACACCCAGGGAAGAGCAGACTGTCCCCACTCTGTCAATGTAACACACCCAGGGAAGAGCACACTGACCCCACTCTGTGAATCTCACGCACCCAGGGAAGAGCACACTGACCCCAACCTGTCAAAGTAACACACCCAGGGAAGGGCAGACTGACCCCACTCTGTCAATGTAACACTCCAAGGGAAGAGCAGACTGACCCCACTCTGTCAATTTAACACACCCAGGGAAGTGCACGCTGACCCCACTCTGTCAATGTAACACACCCAGGGAAGAGCAGACTGACCCCACTCTGTCAATGGAACACATGAAGGGAAGAGCAGACTGACCCCACCCTGTCAATTTAACATACTCAGGGAAGAGCAGACTGACCCCCCTCTGTCAATGAAACACACGCAGGGAAGAGTAGACTGACCCCACTCTGCCAATATAACCCAGCCAGTGAAGAGCAGACTGACCCCACTCTGTCAATGTAACACACCCAGAGAAGGGCAGACTGACCCCACTCTGCCAATGTAACACACCCAGGGATGAGCAGACTGACCACTCTCTGTCAATGTAACACTCCCAGGGAAGAACGAACTGACACCACTCTGGCAATGTAACACACCCAGGGAAAAGCAGACTGACCTCACTCGGTCAATATAACAGACACAGGGAAGAGCAGACTGACCACGCTCTGTCAATGTCACGCACCCAGGGAAGAGCAGACTGACCCCACTCTGTCAATGTAACACACCCAGGGAAGAGCAGACTGACCCCACTCTGTCAATGTAACACACCCAGGGAAGAGCAGACTGACCCCACTCTGTCAATGTCACGCACCCAGGGAAGAGCACACTGACCGCACTCTGTCAATGTAACACACCCAGGGAAGAGCATACTGACCCCACTCTGTCAATGTAACACACCCTGGGAAGAGCAGACTGACCCCAAGCTGTCAATGTAACACACCCTGGGAAGAGCAGACTGACCCCACTCTGTCACTGTAACACACCCAGAGAAGAGCAGACTGACCCCACTCTGTCAATGTAACAAACCCATGGAAGAGCAGACTGACCCCACTCTGTCAATGTAACAGACGCTGGTAAGAGCAGACTGACCGCACTCAGTCAATGTAACCCACCCAGGGAAGAGCAGACTGACCCCACTCTGTCAATCTAATGCACCCTGGGAAGAGCAGACTGACCCCACTCTGTCACTGTAATACACCCAGGGACGAGCAGACTGACCCCACTCTGTCAATGTAACACGCCCAGGGAAGGGTAGACTGACCCCACTCTGTCAATGAAACACACCCAAGGAAGAGCAGACTGACCCCACTCTGTCAATGTAACATACCCTGGGAGGAGCAGACTGACCCCACTCTGTCAATGTAACACACCCTGGGAAGAGCAGACTGACCGCACTCTGTCAATGTAACACACGCAGGGAAGAGTAGACTGACCCCACACTGTCAATGTAACACACGCAGGGAAGAGTAGACTGACCCCACTCTGTCAATGTAACACACCCAGGGAAGAGCAGACTGACCCCACTCTGTCAATGTAACACACCCTGGGAGGAGCAGACTGACCCCACTCTGTCAATGTAACACACCCTGGGAGGAGCAGACTGACCCCACTCTGTCAATGTAAGACACCCAGTGAAGAGTAGACTGACCCCACTCTGTCAATGTAACACACCCAGGGAAGAGCAGACTGACCTCACTCTGTCAATGTAACACACCCAGGGAAGAGCAGACTGACCCCACTCTGTCAATGTAACACACCCAGGGAAGAGCAGACTGACCTCACTCTGTCAATGTAACACACCCAGGGAAGAGCAGACTGACCCCACTCTGTCAATGTAACACACCCAGGGAAGAGCAGACTGACCCCTCTCTGTCATTGTAACACACCCAGGGAAGAGCAGACTGACCTCACTCTGTCAATGTAACACACCCAGGGAAAAGACGATTGACCTGGCTAGGTCAATGTAACATACCCAGGGAAGAGCAGACTAACCCCACTCTGTCAATGTAACACACCCAGGGAAGAGCAAACTGACCCCACTCTGTCAATGTAACACACCCACGGAAGAGCAGACTGACCCCACTCTGTCAATGTCACGCACCTAGGGAAGAGCAGACTGACCGCACTCTGTCAATGTCACGCACCCAGGGAAGAGCAGACTGACCCCACTGTGTCAATGTAACACACCCAGGGAAGAGCACACTGACCCCACACATTCAATGTAACACATCCAGGGAAGAGCAGACTGACCCCTCTCTGTCAATGTAACACACCCAGGGAAGAGCAGACTGACTCCACTCTGTCAATGTAACACACCCAGGGAAGAGCAGACTGACCCCACTCTGTCAATGTCACGCACCCAGGGAAGAGCAGACTGACCGCACACTGTCAATGTAACACACCCAGGGAAGAGCAGATTGACCCCACTGTGTCAATGTAACACACCCAGGGAAGAGCAGACTGACCCCACACTTTCAATGTAACCCACCGAGGGAAGAGCAGACTGACCCCTCTCTGTCAATGTAACACACCCAGGGAAGAGCAGACTGACCCCACTCTGTCAATGTAACACACCCAGGGAAGAGCAGACTGACCCCACTGTGTCAATGTAACACACCCAGGGAAGAGCAGACTGACCCCACACATTCAATGTAACACATCCAGGGAAGAGCAGACTGACCCCTCTCTGTCAATGTAACGCACCCAGGGAAGAGCAGACTGACCCCACTCTGTAAATGTCACGCACCCAGGGAAGAGCAGACTGACCCCACCCTGTCAAAGTAACACACCCAGGGAAGGGCAGACTGACCCCACTCTGTCAATTGAACACTCCCAGGGAAGAGCAGACTGACCCCACTCTGTCAATTTAAAACACCCAGGGAAGTGCACGCTGACCCCACTCTATCAATGTAACACACCCAGGGAAGAGCAGACTGACCCCACTCTGTCAATGGAACACATGAAGGGAAGAGCAGACTGACCCCACCCTGTCAATGTAACACACTCAGGGAAGAGCAGACTGACCCCCCTCTGTAAACGAAACACACCCAGGGAAGAGTAGACTGACCCCACTCTGCCAATATAACCCAGCCAGGGAAGGGCAGACTGAACCCACTCTGCCAATGTAACACACCCAGGGATAAGCAGACTGACCACTCTCTGTCAATGTAACACTCCCAGGGAAGAACGAACTGACACCACTCTGGCAATGTAACACACCCAGGGAAAAGCAGACTGACCTCACTCGGTCAATATAACAGACAGGGAAGAGTAGACTGACCCCACTCTGCCAATATAACCCAGCCAGGGAAGGGCAGACTGAACCCACTCTGTCATTGCAACACACCCAGGGAAGAGCAGACTGAGTTCACTCTGTCAATGTAACACACCCAGGGAAGAGCAGACTGACCCCTGTCTCTCAACGTTATACACCCAGGGAACATCAGATTGTCCCAACTCTGTCAATGTAACACACCCAGGAAAGAGCAGACTGACCCCACTCTGTCAATGTAACACACCCTGGGAAGAGCAGACTGACCCCACTCTGTCATTGTAACACACCCAGGGAAGAGCAGACTGACCTCACTCTGTCAATGTAACACACCCAGGGAAGAGCAGACTAACCCCATTGTCAATGTAATACACCCAGGGAAAGGCAGACGGACCCTGTTCTGTCAATGTAACACACCCAGGGAAGAGCATACTGACCCCACTCTGTCAATGTAATGCACCCAGGGAAGAGCAGACTGACCCCACTCTGTCAGTAGAACACACCCAGGGAAGAGCAGACTGACCCCACTCTGTCAATGTAACACATCCAGGGAAGAGCAGACTGACCCCACTCTGTCAATGTAAGACACACAGGGAAGAGTAGACTCACCCCACTCTGTTAATGTGAAACAACCAGGGAAGAGCAGACTGACCCCTTTCTGTCTACGTTACACACCCAGGGAAGATCAGACTGACCCCACTCTGTCAATGTAACACATTCTGGGAAGAGCAGACTGACCCCACTCTGTCAATGCAACACACGCAGGGAAGAGCAGACTGACCCCACTCTATCATTGTAACACACCCAGGGAAGAGCAGACTGACTTCACTCTGTCAATGTAACACACCCAGGGAAGAGCAGACTGACCCCATTCTGTCAATGTAACACACACAGGGAAGAGCAGACTGACCCCACGCTGTCAATGTAACACATCCAGTGAAGAGCAGACTGACCCCACTCTGTCAATGTAAGACACACAGGGAAGAGTACACTCACCCCACTCTGTTAATGTGAAACAACCAGGGAAGAGCAGACTGACCCCTTTCTGTCTACGTTACACACCCAGGGAAGATCAGACTGACCCAACTCTGTCAATGTAACACATTCTGGGAAGAGCAGACTGACCCCACTCTGTCAATGCAACACACGCAGGGAAGAGCAGACTGACCCCACTCTATCATTGTAACACACCCAGGGAAGAGCAGACTGACTTCACTCTGTCAATGTAACACACCCAGGGAAGAGCAGACTGATCCCATTCTGTCAATGTAACACACACAGGGAAGAGCAGACTGACCCCACTCTGTCAAAGTAACACACTCAGGGAAGAGCAGACTGACCTCACTCTGTCAATGTAACACACCCAGGGAAGAGCAGACTGTCCCCACTCTGTCAATGTAACACACCCAGGGAAGAGCAGACTGACCCCACTCTGTCAATCTCACGCACCCAGGGAAGAGCAGACTGACCCCACTCTGTCAATGTAACTCACCCAGAAAAGAGAAGATTGCCCCCCCTTTGTCAATGTAACACACCCAGGGGAGACCAGAGTGACCTCTCTATCTCATTGTAACTCACCTAGGGAAGAGCAGACTGAACCCACTCTGTCAAAGTAACACACTCAGGGAAGAGCAGATTGACCCCACTCAGTGAATGTAACCCACCCTGGGAAGAGCAGACTGACCCCACTCTGTCAATGTAACACACCCAGGGAAGAGCAGACTGACCCCACTCTGTCAATGTAACACACCCAGGGAAGATCAGACTGACCCAACTCTGTCAATGTAACACATTCTGGGAAGAGCAGACTGACCCCACTCTGTCAATGCAACACACCCAGGGAAGAGCAGACTGACCCCACTCTATCATTGTAACACACCCAGGGAAGAGAAGACTGACTTCACTCTGTCAATGTAACACACCCAGGGAAGAGCAGACTGACCCCATTCTGTCAATGTAACACACACAGGGAAGAGCAGACTGACCCCACTCTGTCAATGTAACTCACCCAGGGAAGAGAAGATTGCCCCCCCCTTTGTCAATGTAACACAACCAGGGGAGACCAGAGTGACCTCTCTATCTCAATGTAACTCACCTAGGGAAGAGCAGACTGACCCCACTCTGTCAAGGTAACACACCCAGGGAAGAGCAGACTGACCCCATTCTGTCAATGTAACACACACAGGGAAGAGCAGACTGACCCCACTCTGTCAATGTAACTCACCCAGGGAAGAGAAGATTGCCCCCCCCTTTGTCAATGTAACACAACCAGGGGAGACCAGAGTGACCTCTCTATCTCAATGTAACTCACCTAGGGAAGAGCAGACTGACCCCACTCTGTCAATGTAACACACCCAGGGAAGATCAGACTGACCCAACTCTGTCAATGTAACACATTCTGGGAAGAGCAGACTGACCCCACTCTGTCAATGCAACACACCCAGGGAAGAGCAGACTGACCCCACTCTATCATTGTAACACACCCAGGGAAGAGAAGACTGACTTCACTCTGTCAATGTAACACACCCAGGGAAGAGCAGACTGACCCCATTCTGTCAATGTAACACACACAGGGAAGAGCAGACTGACCCCACTCTGTCAATGTAACACATCCAGGGAAGAGCAGACTGACCCCACTCTGTCAATGTAAGACACACAGGGAAGAGTAGACTCACCCCACTCTGTTAATGTGAAACAACCAGGGAAGAGCAGACTGACCCCTTTCTGTCTACGTTACACACCCAGGGAAGATCAGACTGACCCCACTCTGTCAATGTAACACATTCTGGGAAGAGCAGACTGACCCCACTCTGTCAATGCAACACACGCAGGGAAGAGCAGACTGACCCCACTCTATCATTGTAACACACCCAGGGAAGAGCAGACTGACTTCACTCTGTCAATGTAACACACCCAGGGAAGAGCAGACTGACCCCATTCTGTCAATGTAACACACACAGGGAAGAGCAGACTGACCCCACTCTGTCAATGTAACACATCCAGTGAAGAGCAGACTGACCCCACTCTGTCAATGTAAGACACACAGGGAAGCGTACACTCACCCCACTCTGTTAATGTGAAACAACCAGGGAAGAGCAGACTGACCCCTTTCTGTCTACGTTACACACCCAGGGAAGATCAGACTGACCCAACTCTGTCAATGTAACACATTCTGGGAAGAGCAGACTGACCCCACTCTGTCAATGCAACACACGCAGGGAAGAGCAGACTGACCCCACTCTATCATTGTAACACACCCAGGGAAGAGCAGACTGACTTCACTCTGTCAATGTAACACACCCAGGGAAGAGCAGACTGATCCCATTCTGTCAATGTAACACACACAGGGAAGAGCAGACTGACCCCACTCTGTCAAAGTAACACACTCAGGGAAGAGCAGACTGACTTCACTCTGTCAATGTAACACACCCAGGGAAGAGCAGACTGACCCCATTCTGTCAATGTAACACACACAGGGAAGAGCAGACTGACCCCACTCTGTCAATGTAACTCACCCAGGGAAGAGAAGATTGCCCCCCCTTTGTCAAGGTAACACACCCAGGGGAGACCAGAGTGACCTCTCTATCTCAATGTAACTCACCTAGGGAAGAGCAGACTGACCCCACTCTGTCAAAGTAACACACTCAGGGAAGAGCAGACTGACCCCACTCTGTCAAAGTAAAAAAATTAAGGGAAGAGCAGACTGACCTCACTCTGTCAATGTAACACACCCAGGGAAGAGCAGACTGTCCCCACTCTGTCAATGTAACACACCCAGGGAAGAGCAGACTGACCCCACTCTGTGAATCTCACGCACCCAGGGAAGAGCACACTGACCGCACTCTGTCAATGTAACACACACAGGGAAGAGCAGACTGTCCCCACTCTGTCTTTGTCACACACCCTGGGAAGAGCAGACTGACCCCACTCTGTCACTGTAACACACCCAGGGAAGAGCTGACTGACCCCACTCTGTCAATGTAACAAACCCAGGGAAGAGCAGACTGACCCCACTCTGTCAATGTAACAGACGCTGGTAAGAGCAGACTGACCGCACTCAGTCAATGTAACCCACCCTGGGAAGAGCAGACTGACCCCACTCTGTCAATCTAATGCACCCTGGGAAGAGCAGACTGACCCCACTCTGTCACTGTAATACACCCAGGGAAGAGCAGACTGACCCCACACTGTCAATGTAACAGACGCAGGGAAGAGCAGACTGACCGCACTCAGTCAATGTAACCCACCCTGGGAAGAGCAGACTGACCCCACTCTGTCAATGTAACACACCCAGGGAAGAGCAGACTGACCCCACTCTGTCAATCTCACGCACCCAGGGAAGAGCAGACTGACCCCACTCTGTTAATGTAACTCACCCAGAAAAGAGAAGATTGCCCCCCCTTTGTCAATGTAACACACCCAGGGGAGACCAGAGTGACCTCTCTATCTCATTGTAACTCACCTAGGGAAGAGCAGACTGACCCCACTCTGTCAAAGTAACACACTCAGGGAAGAGCAGATTGACCCCACTCAGTGAATGTAACCCACCCTGGGAAGAGCAGACTGACCCCACTCTGTCAATGTAACACACCCAGGGAAGAGCAGACTGACCCCACTCTGTCAATGTAACACACCCAGGGAAGATCAGACTGACCCAACTCTGTCAATGTAACACATTCTGGGAAGAGCAGACTGACCCCACTCTGTCAATGCAACACACCCAGGGAAGAGCAGACTGACCCCACTCTATCATTGTAACACACCCAGGGAAGAGAAGACTGACTTCACTCTGTCAATGTAACACACCCAGGGAAGAGCAGACTGACCCCATTCTGTCAATGTAACACACACAGGGAAGAGCAGACTGACCCCACTCTGTCAATGTAACTCACCCAGGGAAGAGAAGATTGCCCCCCCCTTTGTCAATGTAACACAACCAGGGGAGACCAGAGTGACCTCTCTATCTCAATGTAACTCACCTAGGGAAGAGCAGACTGACCCCACTCTGTCAAGGTAACACACCCAGGGAAGAGCAGACTGACCCCACTCTGTGAATCTCACGCACCCAGGGAAGAGCACACTGACCGCACTCTGTCAATGTAACACACCCAGGGAAGAGCAGACTGACCCCACTCTGTCAATGTAACACACCCAGGGAAGAGCAGACTGACACCACTCTGTCAATGTAACGCACCCAGGGAAGAGCAGACTGACCCCACTCTGTCAATGTAAAACACCCAGGGAAGAGCAGACTGACCCCTTTCTGTCTACGTTACACACCCAGGGAAGATCAGACTGACCCAACTCTGTCAATGTAACACATTCTGCGAAGAGCAGACTGACCCAACTCTGTCAATGCAACACACCCAGGGAAGAGCAGACTGACCCCACTCTATCATTGTAACACACCCAGGGAAGAGAAGACTGACTTCACTCTGTCAATGTAACACACCCAGGGAAGAGCAGACTGACCCCATTCTGTCAATGTAACACACACAGGGAAGAGCAGACTGACCCCACTCTGTCAATGTAACTCACCCAGGGAAGAGAAGATTGCCCCCCCTTTGTCAAGGTAACACACCCAGGGGAGACCAGAGTGACCTCTCTATCTCAATGTAACTCACCTAGGGAAGAGCAGACTGACCCCACTCTGTCAAAGTAACACACTCAGGGAAGAGCAGACTGACCCCACTCTGTCAAAGTAAAAAAATTAAGGGAAGAGCAGACTGACCTCACTCTGTCAATGTAACACACCCAGGGAAGAGCAGACTGTCCCCACTCTGTCAATGTAACACACCCAGGGAAGAGCAGACTGACCCCACTCTGTGAATCTCACGCACCCAGGGAAGAGCACACTGACCGCACTCTGTCAATGTAACACACACAGGGAAGAGCAGACTGTCCCCACTCTGTCTTTGTCACACACCCTGGGAAGAGCAGACTGACCCCACTCTGTCACTGTAACACACCCAGGGAAGAGCTGACTGACCCCACTCTGTCAATGTAACAAACCCAGGGAAGAGCAGACTGACCCCACTCTGTCAATGTAACAGACGCTGGTAAGAGCAGACTGACCGCACTCAGTCAATGTAACCCACCCTGGGAAGAGCAGACTGACCCCACTCTGTCAATCTAATGCACCCTGGGAACAGCAGACTGACCCCACTCTGTCACTGTAATACACCCAGGGAAGAGCAGACTGACCCCACACTGTCAATGTAACAGACGCAGGGAAGAGCAGACTGACCGCACTCAGTCAATGTAACCCACCCTGAGAAGAGCAGACTGACCCCACTCTGTCAATGTAACACACCCAGGGAAGAGCAGACTGACCCCACTCTGTCAATGTAACACACCCAGGGAAGAGCAGACTGACCCCACTGTGTCAATGTAAAACACCCAGGGAAGAGCAGACTGACCCCACACATTCAATGGAACACATCCAGGGAAGAGCAGACTGACCCCTCTCTGTCAATGTAACACACCCAGGGAAGAGCAGACTGACCCCACTCTGTAAATGTAACACACCCAGGGAACAGCAGACTGACCCCACTCTGTCAATGTCACGCACCCAGGGAAGAGCAGACTGACCCCACCCTGTCAAAGTAACACACCCAGGGAAGGGCAGACTGACCCCACTCTGTCAATGTAACACTCCCAGGGAAGAGCAGACTGACCCCACTCTGTCAATTTAACACACCCAGGGAAGTGCACGCTGACCCCACTCTGTCAATGTAACACACCCAGGGAAGAGCATACTGACCCCACTCTGTCAATGTAATGCACCCAGGGAAGAGCAGACTGACCCCACTCTGTCAGTAGAACACACCCAGGGAAGAGCAGACTGACCCCACTCTGTCAATGTAACACATCCAGGGAAGAGCAGACTGACGCCACTCTGTCAATGTAAGACACACAGGGAAGAGTAGACTCACCCCACTCTGTTAATGTGAAACAACCAGGGAAGAGCAGACTGACCCCTTTCTGTCTACGTTACACACCCAGGGAAGATCAGACTGACCCCACTCTGTCAATGTAACACATTCTGGGAAGAGCAGACTGACCCCACTCTGTCAATGCAACACACGCAGGGAAGAGCAGACTGACCCCACTCTATCATTGTAACACACCCAGGGAAGAGCAGATTGACTTCACTCTGTCAATGTAACACACCCAGGGAAGAGCAGACTGACCCCATTCTGTCAATGTAACACACACAGGGAAGAGTACACTCACCCCACTCTGTTAATGCGAAACAACCAGGGAAGAGCAGACTGACCCCTTTCTGTCTACGTTACACACCCAGGGAAGATCAGACTGACCCAACTCTGTCAATGTAACACATTCTGGGAAGAGCAGACTGACCCCACTCAGTCAATGCAACACACGCAGGGAAGAGCAGACTGACCCCACTCTATCATTGTAACACACCCAGGGAAGAGCAGACTGACTTCACTCTGTCAATGTAACACACCCAGGGAAGAGCAGACTGACCCCACTCTGTCAATGTAACACACACAGGGAAGAGCAGACTGACCCCACTCTGTCAAAGTAACACACTCAGGGAAGAGCAGACTGACCTCACTCTGTCAATGTAACACACCCAGGGAAGAGCAGACTTTCCCCACTCTGTCAATGTAACACACCCAGGGAAGAGCAGACTGACCCCACTCTGTCAATCTCACGCACCCAGGGAAGAGCAGACTGACCCCACTCTGTCAATGTAACTCACCCAGGGAAGAGAAGATTGCCCCCCCTTTGTCAATGTAACACACCCAGGGGAGACCAGAGTGACCTCTCTATCTCATTGTAACTCACCTAGGGAAGAGCAGACTGACCCCACTCTGTCAAAGTAACACACTCAGGGAAGAGCAGATTGACCCCACTCAGTGAATGTAACCCACCCTGGGAAGAGCAGGCTGACCCCACTCTGTCAATGTAACATACCCAGGGAAGATCAGACTGACCCAACTCTGTCAATGTAACACATTCTGGGAAGAGCAGACTGACCCCACTCTGTCAATGCAACACACCCAGGGAAGAGCAGACTGACCCCACTCTATCATTGTAACACACCCAGGGAAGAGAAGACTGACTTCACTCTGTCAATGTAACACACCCAGGGAAGAGCAGACTGACCCCATTCTGTCAATGTAACACACACAGGGAAGAGCAGACTGACCCCACTCTGTCAATGTAACTCACCCAGGGAAGAGAAGATTGCCCCCACTCTGTCAAAGTAACACACTCAGGGAAGAGCAGACTGACCTCACTTTGTCAATGTAACACACCCAGGGAAGAGCAGACTGTCCCCACTCTGTCAAGGTAACACACTCAGGGAAGAGCAGACTGTCCCCACTCTGTCAAAGTAACACACTCAGGGAAGAGCAGACTGACCTCACTTTGTCAATGTAACACACCCAGGGAAGAGCAGACTGTCCCCACTCTGTCAAGGTAACACACCCAGGGAAGAGCAGACTGACCCCACTCTGTGAATCTCACGCACCCAGGGAAGAGCAGACTGACCCCACTCTGTCACTGTAACACACCCAGGGAAGAGCAGACAGACCCCACTCTGTCAATGTAACAAACCCAGCGAAGAGCAGACTGACCCCACTCTGTCAATGTAACAGACGCAGGGAAGAGCAGACTGACCGCACTCAGTCAATGTAACCCACCCTGGGAAGAGCAGACTGACCCCACTCTGTCAATGTAACACACCCAGGGAAGAGCAGACTGACCCCACTCTGTCAATGTAACACACCCAGGGAAGAGCAGACTGACCCCACTCTGTCAATGTAACACACCCAGGGAAGAGCAGACTGAGCCCCCTCTGTCAATGTAACACAACCAGGGAAAAGACGATTGACCTGGCTAGGTCAATGTAACATACCCAGGGAGGAGCAGACTAACCCCACTCTGTCAATGTAACACACCCAGGGAAGAGCAAACTGACCCCACTCTGTCAATGTAACACACCCACGGAAGAGCAGACTGACCCCACTCTGTCAATGTAACACGCCCAGGGAAGGGTAGATTGACCCCACTCTGTCAATGAAACACACCCAAGGAAGAGCAGACTGACCCCACTCTGTCAATGTAACATACCCTGGGAGGAGCAGACTGACCCCATTCTGTCAATGTAACACACCCTGGGAAGAGCAGACTGACCGCACTCTGTCAATGTAACACACGCAGGGAAGAGTAGACTGACCCCACACTGTCAATGTAACACACGCAGGGAAGAGTAGACTGACCCCACTCTGTCAATGTAACACACCCAGGGAAGAGCAGACGGACCCCACTCTGTCAATGTAACACACCCTGGGAGGAGCAGACTGACCCCACTCTGTCAATGTAACACACTCAGGGAAGAGCAGACTGACCCCACTCTGTCAATGTAAGACACCCAGTGAAGAGTAGACTGACCCCACTCTGTCAATGTAACACACCCAGGGAAGAGCAGACTGACCTCACTCTGTCAATGTAACACACCCAGGGAAGAGCAGACTGACCCCACTCTGTCAATGTAACACACCCAGGGAAGAGCAGACTGACCTCACTCTGTCAATGTAACACACCCAGGGAAGAGCAGACTGACCCCACTCTGTCAATGTAACACACCCAGGGAAGAGCAGACTGACCCCTCTCTGTCATTGTAACACACCCAGGGAAGAGCAGACTGACCTCACTCTGTCAATGTAACACACCCAGGGAAGAGCAGACTGAGCCCCCTCTGTCAATGTAACACAACCAGGGAAAAGACGATTGACCTGGCTAGGTCAATGTAACATACCCAGGGAAGAGCAGACTAACCCCACTCTGTCAATGTAACACACCCAGGGAAGAGCAAACTGACCCCACTCTGTCAATGTAACACACCCACGGAAGAGCAGACTGACCCCACTCTGTCAATGTCACGCAACCAGGGAAGAGCAGACTGACCGCACTCTGTCAATGTCATGCACCCAGGGAAGAGCAGACTGACCGCACTGTGTCAATGTAACACACCCAGGGAAGAGCACACTGACCCCACACATTCAATGTAACACATCCAGGGAAGAGCAGACTGAACCCTCTCTGTCAATGTAACACACCCAGGGAAGAGCAGACTGACTCCACTCTGTCAATGTAACACACCCAGGGAAGAGCAGACTGACCCCACTCTGTCAATGTCACGCACCCAGGGAAGAGCAGACTGACCGCACACTGTCAATGTAACACACCCAGGGAAGAGTAGATTGACGCCACTGTGTCAATGTAACACACCCAGGGAAGAGCAGACTGACCCCACACTTTCAATGTAACCCACCGAGGGAAGAGCAGACTGACCCCTCTCTGTCAATGTAACACACCCAGGGAAGAGCAGCCTGACCCCACTCTGTCAATGTAACACACCCAGGGAAGAGCAGACTGACCCCACTGTGTCAATGTAACACACCCAGGGAAGAGCAGACTGACCCCACACATTCAATGGAACACATCCATGGAAGAGCAGACTGACCCCTCTCTGTCAATGTAACACACCCAGGGAAGAGCAGACTGACCCCACTCTGTAAATGTAACACACCCAGGGAACAGCAGACAGACCCCAGTCTGTCAATGTCACGCACCCAGGGAAGAGCAGACTGACCCCACCCTGTCAAAGTAACACACCCAGGGATGGGCAGACTGACCCCACTCTGTCAATTGAACACTCCCAGGGAAGAGCAGACTGACCCCACTCTGTCAATTTAAAACACCCAGGGAAGTGCACGCTGACCCCACTCTGTCAATGTAACACACCCAGGGAAGAGCAGACTGACCCCACTCTGTCAATGGAACACATGAAGGGAAGAGCAGACTGACCCCACCCTGTCAATGTAACACACTCAGGGAAGAGCAGACTGACCCCCCTCTGTAAATGAAACACACCCAGGGAAGAGTAGACTGACCCCACTCTGCCAATATAACCCAGCCAGGGAAGGGCAGACTGACCCCACTCTGCCAATGTAACACACCCAGGGATGAGCAGACTGACCACTCTCTGTCAATGTAACACTCCCAGGGAAGAACGAACTGACACCACTCTGGCAATGTAACACACCCAGGGAAAAGCAGACTGACCTCACTCGGTCAATATAACAGACACAGGGAAGAGCAGACTGACCACACTCTGTCATTGCAACACACCCAGGGAAGAGCAGACTGAGTTCACTCTGTCAATATAACACACCCAGGGAAGAGCAGACTGACCCCTGTCTCTCAACGTTATACACCCAGGGAACATCAGACTGTCCCAACTCTGTCAATGTAACACACCCAGGAAAGAGCAGACTGACACCACTCTGTCAATGTAACACACCCTGGGAAGAGCAGACTGACCCCACTCTGTCATTGTAACACACCCAGGGAAGAGCAGACTGACCTCACTCTGTCAATGTAACACACCCAGGGAAGAGCAGACTAACCCCATTGTCAATGTAACACACCCAGGGAAAGGCAGACGGACCCTGTTCTGTCAATGTAACACACCCAGAGAACAGCATACTGACCCCACTCTGTCAATGTAACGCACCCAGGGAAGAGCAGACTGACCCCACTCTGTCAGTATAACACACCCAGGGAAGAGCAGACTGATCCCACTCTGTCAATGTAACACATCCAGGGAAGAGCAGACTGACCCCACTCTGTCAATGTAAGACACACAGGGAAGAGTAGACTCACCCCACTCTGTTAATGTGAAACAACCAGGGAAGAGCAGACTGACCCCTTTCTGTCTACGTTACACACCCAGGGAAGATCAGACTGACCCCACTCTGTCAATGTAACACATTCTGGGAAGAGCAGACTGACCCCACTCTGTCAATGCAACACACGCAGGGAAGAGCAGACTGACCCCACTCTATCATTGTAACACACCCAGGGAAGAGCAGACTGACTTCACTCTGTCAATGTAACACACCCAGGGAAGAGCAGACTGACCCCATTCTGTCAATGTAACACACACAGGGAAGAGCAGACTGACCCCACTCTGTCAATGTAACACATCCAGTGAAGAGCAGACTGACCCCACTCTGTCAATGTAAGACACACAGGGAAGAGTACACTCACCCCACTCTGTTAATGTGAAACAACCAGGGAAGAGCAGACTGACCCCTTTCTGTCTACGTTACACACCCAGGGAAGATCAGACTGACCCAACTCTGTCAATGTAACACATTCTGGGAAGAGCAGACTGACCCCACTCTGTCAATGCAACACACGCAGGGAAGAGCAGACTGACCCCACTCTATCATTGTAACACACCCAGGGAAGAGCAGACTGACTTCACTCTGTCAATGTAACACACCCAGGGAAGAGCAGACTGATCCCATTCTGTCAATGTAACACACACAGGGAAGAGCAGACTGACCCCACTCTGTCAAAGTAACACACTCAGGGAAGAGCAGACTGACCTCACTCTGTCAATGTAACACACCCAGGGAAGATCAGACTGTCCCCACTCTGTCAATGTAACACACCCAGGGAAGAGCAGACTGACCCCACTCTGTCAATCTCACGCACCCAGGGAAGAGCAGACTGACCCCACTCTGTCAATGTAACTCACCCAGAAAAGAGAAGATTGCCCCCCCTTTGTCAATGTAACACACCCAGGGGAGACCAGAGTGACCTCTCTATCTCATTGTAACTCACCTAGGGAAGAGCAGACTGACCCCACTCTGTCAAAGTAACACACTCAGGGAAGAGCAGATTGACCCCACTCAGTGAATGTAACCCACCCTGGGAAGAGCAGACTGACCCCACTCTGTCAATGTAACACACCCAGGGAAGAGCAGACTGACCCCACTCTGTCAATGTAACACACCCAGGGAAGATCAGACTGACCCAACTCTGTCAATGTAACACATTCTGGGAAGAGCAGACTGACCCCACTCTGTCAATGCAACACACCCAGGGAGGAGCAGACTGACCCCACTCTATCATTGTTACACACCCAGGGAAGAGCAGACTGACTTCACTCTGTCAATGTAACACACCCAGGGAAGAGCAGACTGACCCCATTCTGTCAATGTAACACACACAGGGAAGAGCAGACTGACCCCACTCTGTCAATGTAACTCACCCAGGGAAGAGCAGACTGAGCCCCCTCTGTCAATGTAACACAACCAGGGAAAAGACGATTGACCTGGCTAGGTCAATGTAACATACCCAGGGAAGAGCAGACTAACCCCACTCTGTCAATGTAACACACCCAGGGAAGACCAAACTGACCCCACTCTGTCAATGTAACACACCCACGGAAGAGCAGACTGACCCCACTCTGTCAATGTCACGCACCCAGGGAAGAGCAGACTGACCGCACTCTGTCAATGTCACGCACCCAGGGAAGAGCAGACTGACCCCACTGTGTCAATGTAACACACCCAGGGAAGAGCAGACTGACCCCACACATTCAATGTAACACATCCAGGGAAGAGCAGACTGACCCCTCTCTGTCAATGTAACACACCCAGGGAAGAGCAGACTGACTCCACTCTGTCAATGTAACACACCCAGGGAAGAGCAGACTGACCCCACTCTGTCAATGTCACGCACCCAGGGAAGAGCAGACTGACCGCACACTGTCAATGTAACACACCCAGGGAAGAGCAGATTGACCCCACTGTGTCAATGTAACACACCCAGGCAAGAGCAGACTGACCCCACACTTTCAATGTAACCCACCGAGGGAAGAGCAGACTGACCCCTCTCTGTCAATGTAACACACCCAGGGAAGAGCAGACTGACCCCACTCTGTCAATGTAACACACCCAGGGAAGAGCAGACTGACCCCACTGTGTCAATGTAACACACCCAGGGAAGAGCAGACTGACCACACACATTCAATGGAACACATCCAGGGAAGAGCAGACTGACCCCTCTCTGTCAATGTAACACACCCAGGGAACAGCAGACAGACCCCACTCTGTAAATGTAACACACCCAGGGAACAGCAGACTTACCCCAGTCTGTCAATGTCACGCTCCCAGGGAAGAGCAGACTGACCCCACCCTGTCAAAGTAACACACCCAGGGAAGGGCAGACTGACCCCACTCTGTCAATGTAACACTCCCAGGGAAGAGCAGACTGACCCCACTCTGTCAATTTAAAACACCCATGGGAAGTGCACGCTGACCCCACTCTGTCATTGTAACACACCCAGGGAAGAGCAGACTGACCCCACTCTGTCAATGGAACACATGAAGGGAAGAGCAGACTGACCCCACCCTGTCAATGTAACACACTCAGGGAAGAGCAGACTGACCCCCCTATGTAAATGAAACACACCCAGGGAAGAGTAGACTGACCCCACTCTGCCAATATAACCCAGCCAGGGAAGAACAGACTGACCCCACTCTCTCAATGTAACACACCCAGGGAAGGGCAGACTGACCCCACTCTGCCAATGTAACACACCCAGGGATGAGCAGACTGACCACTCTCTGTCAATGTAACACTCCCAGGGAAGAACGAACTGACACCACTCTGGCAATGTAACACACCCAGGGAAAAGCAGACTGACCTCACTCGGTCAATATAACAGACACAGGGAAGAGCAGACTGACCACACTCTGTCATTGCAACACACCCAGGGAAGAGCAGACTGAGTTCACTCTGTCAATGTAACACACCCAGGGAAGAGCAGACTGACCCCTGTCTCTCAACGTTATACACCCAGGGAACATCAGACTGTCCCAACTCTGTCAATGTAACACACCCAGGAAAGAGCAGACTGACCCCACTCTGTCAATGTAACACACCCTGGGAAGAGCAGACTGACCCCACTCTGTCATTGTAACACACCCAGGGAAGAGCAGACTGACCTCACTCTGTCAATGTAACACACCCAGGGAAGAGCAGACTAACCCCATTGTCAATGTAACACACCCAGGGAAAGGCAGACGGACCCTGTTCTGTCAATGTAACACACCCAGGGAAGAGCATACTGACCCCACTCTGTCAATGTAACGCACCCAGGGAAGAGCAGACTGACCCCACTCTGTCAGTATAACACACCCAGGGAAGAGCAGACTGACCCCACTCTGTCAATGTAACACATCCAGGGAAGAGCAGACTGACCCCACTCTGTCAATGTAAGACACACAGGGAAGAGTAGACTCACCCCACTCTGTTAATGTGAAACAACCAGGGAAGAGCAGACTGACCCCTTTCTGTCTACGTTACACACCCTGGGAAGAGCAGACTGACCCCACTCTGTCATTGTAACACACCCAGGGAAGAGCATACTGACCCAACTCTGTCAATGGAACACACCCAGGGAAGGGCAGACTGAACCCACTCTGTCAATGTAACACACCCAGGGAAGAGCAGACTGACCCCATTCTGTCAATGTAACACACACAGGGAAGAGCAGACTGACCCCACTCTGTCAATGTAACACATCCAGGGAAGAGCAGACTGACCCCACTCTGTCAATGTAAGACACACAGGGACGAGTAGACTGACCCCACTCTGTTAATGTGAAACAACCAGGGAAGAGCAGACTGACCCCTTTCTGTCTACGTTACACACCCAGGGAAGATCAGACTGACCCAACTCTGTCAATGTAACACATTCTGGGAAGAGCAGACTGACCCCACTCTGTCAATGCAACACACGCAGGGAAGAGCAGACTGAACCCACTCTATCATTGTAACACACCCAGGGAAGAGCAGACTGACTTCACTCTGTCAATGTAACACACCCAGGGAAGAGCAGACTGACCCCATTCTGTCAATGTAACACACACAGGGAAGAGCAGACTGACCCAACTCTGTCAATGTAACACATTCTGGGAAGAGCAGACTGACCCCACTCTGTCAATGCAACACACGCAGGGAAGAGCAGACTGAACCCACTCTATCATTGTAACACACCCAGGGAAGAGCAGACTGACTTCACTCTGTCAATGTAACACACCCAGGGAAGAGCAGACTGACCCCATTCTGTCAATGTAACACACACAGGGAAGAGCAGACTGACCCCACTCTGTCAAAGTAACACACTCAGGGAAGAGCAGACTGACCTCACTCTGTCAATGTAACTCACCCAGGGAAGAGAAGATTGCCCCCCCTTTGTCAATATAACACACCCAGGGGAGACCAGAGTGACCTCTCTATCTCATTGTAACTCACCTAGGGAAGAGCAGACTGACCCCACTCTGTCAAAGTAACACACTCAGGGAAGAGCAGATTGACCCCACTCTGTCAATGTAACACACCCAGGGAAGATCAGACTGACCCAACTCTGTCAATGTAACACATTCTGGGAAGAGCAGACTGACCCCTTTCTGTCTACGTTACACACCCAGGGAAGATCAGACTGACCCAACTCTGTCAATGTAACACATTCTGGGAAGAGCAGACTGACCCCACTCTGTCAATGCAACACACGCAGGGAAGAGCAGACTGACTTCACTCTGTCAATGTAACATACCCAGGGAAGAGCAGACTGACCCCACTCTGTCAATGTAAAACACCCAGGGAAGAGCAGACTGACCCCACTCTGTCAATGTAACACACCCAGGGAAGATCAGACTGACCCAACTCTGTCAATGTAACACATTCTGGGAAGAGCAGACTGACCCCACTCTGTCAATGCAACACACCCAGGGAAGAGCAGACTGACCCCACTCTATCATTGTTACACACCCAGGGAAGAGCAGACTGACTTCACTCTGTCAATGTAACACACCCAGGGAAGAGCAGACTGACCCCATTCTGTCAATGCAACACACGCAGGGAAGAGCAGACTGACCCCACTCTATCATTGTAACACACCCAGGGAAGAGCAGACTGACTTCACTCTGTCAATGTAACACACCCAGGGAAGAGCAGACTGATCCCATTCTGTCAATGTAACACACACAGGGAAGAGCAGACTGACCCCACTCTGTCAAAGTAACACACTCAGGGAAGAGCAGACTGACCTCACTCTGTCAATGTAACACACCCAGGGAAGAGCAGACTGTCCCCACTCTGTCAATGTAACACACCCAGGGAAGAGCAGACTGACCCCACTCTGTCAATCTCACGCACCCAGGGAAGAGCAGACTGACCCCACTCTGTCAATGTAACTCACCCAGAAAAGAGAAGATTGCCCCCCCTTTGTCAATGTAACACACCCAGGGGAGACCAGAGTGACCTCTCTATCTCATTGTAACTCACCTAGGGAAGAGCAGACTGACCCCACTCTGTCAAAGTAACACACTCAGGGAAGAGCAGATTGACCCCACTCAGTGAATGTAACCCACCCTGGGAAGAGCAGACTGACCCCACTCTGTCAATGTAACACACCCAGGGAAGAGCAGACTGACCCCACTCTGTCAATGTAACACACCCAGGGAAGATCAGACTGACCCAACTCTGTCAATGTAACACATTCTGGGAAGAGCAGACTGACCCCACTCTGTCAATGCAACACACCCAGGGAGGAGCAGACTGACCCCACTCTATCATTGTTACACACCCAGGGAAGAGCAGACTGACTTCACTCTGTCAATGTAACACACCCAGGGAAGAGCAGACTGACCCCATTCTGTCAATGTAACACACACAGGGGAGAGCAGACTGACCCCACTCTGTCAATGTAACTCACCCAGGGAAGAGCAGACTGAGCCCCCTCTGTCAATGTAACACAACCAGGGAAAAGACGATTGACCTGGCTAGGTCAATGTAACATACCCGGGGAAGAGCAGACTAACCCCACTCTGTCAATGTAACACACCCAGGGAAGACCAAACTGACCCCACTCTGTCAATGTAACACACCCACGGAAGAGCAGACTGACCCCACTCTGTCAATGTCACGCACCCAGGGAAGAGCAGACTGACCGCACTCTGTCAATGTCACGCAACCAGGGAAGAGCAGACTGACCCCACTGTGTCAATGTAACACACCCAGGGAAGAGCAGACTGACCCCACACATTCAATGTAACACATCCAGGGAAGAGCAGACTGACCCCTCTCTGTCAATGTAACACACCCAGGGAAGAGCAGACTGACTCCACTCTGTCAATGTAACACACCCAGGGAAGAGCAGACTGACCCCACTCTGTCAATGTCACGCACCCAGGGAAGAGCAGACTGACCGCACACTGTCAATGTAACACACCCAGGGAAGAGCAGATTGACCCCACTGTGTCAATGTAACACACCCAGGCAAGAGCAGACTGACCCCACACTTTCAATGTAACCCACCGAGGGAAGAGCAGACTGACCCCTCTCTGTCAATGTAACACACCCAGGGAAGAGCAGACTGACCCCACTCTGTCAATGTAACACACCCAGGGAAGAGCAGACTGACCCCACTGTGTCAATGTAACACACCCAGGGAAGAGCAGACTGACCCCACACATTCAATGGAACACATCCAGGGAAGAGCAGACTGACCCCTCTCTGTCAATGTAACACACCCAGGGAACAGCAGACAGACCCCACTCTGTAAATGTAACACACCCAGGGAACAGCAGACTGACCCCAGTCTGTCAATGTCACGCTCCCAGGGAAGAGCAGACTGACCCCACCCTGTCAAAGTAACACACCCAGGGAAGGGCAGACTGACCCCACTCTGTCAATGTAACACTCCCAGGGAAGAGCAGACTGACCCCACTCTGTCAATTTAAAACACCCATGGGAAGTGCACGCTGACCCCACTCTGTCATTGTAACACACCCAGGGAAGAGCAGACTGACCCCACTCTGTCAATGGAACACATGAAGGGAAGAGCAGACTGACCCCACCCTGTCAATGTAACACACTCAGGGAAGAGCAGACTGACCCCCCTATGTAAATGAAACACACCCAGGGAAGAGTAGACTGACCCCACTCTGCCAATATAACCCAGCCAGGGAAGAACAGACTGACCCCACTCTCTCAATGTAACACACCCAGGGAAGGGCAGACTGACCCCACTCTGCCAATGTAACACACCCAGGGATGAGCAGACTGACCACTCTCTGTCAATGTAACACTCCCAGGGAAGAACGAACTGACACCACTCTGGCAATGTAACACACCCAGGGAAAAGCAGACTGACCTCACTCGGTCAATATAACAGACACAGGGAAGAGCAGACTGACCACACTCTGTCATTGCAACACACCCAGGGAAGAGCAGACTGAGTTCACTCTGACAATGTAACACACCCAGGGAAGAGCAGACTGACCCCTGTCTCTCAACGTTATACACCCAGGGAACATCAGACTGTCCCAACTCTGTCAATGTAACACACCCAGGAAAGAGCAGACTGACCCCACTCTGTCAATGTAACACACCCTGGGAAGAGCAGACTGACCCCACTCTGTCATTGTAACACACCCAGGGAAGAGCAGACTGACCTCACTCTGTCAATGTAACACACCCAGGGAAGAGCAGACTAACCCCATTGTCAATGTAACACACCCAGGGAAAGGCAGACGGACCCTGTTCTGTCAATGTAACACACCCAGGGAAGAGCATACTGACCCCACTCTGTCAATGTAACGCACCCAGGGAAGAGCAGACTGACCCCACTCTGTCAGTATAACACACCCAGGGAAGAGCAGACTGACCCCACTCTGTCAATGTAACACATCCAGGGAAGAGCAGACTGACCCCACTCTGTCAATGTAAGACACACAGGGAAGAGTAGACTCACCCCACTCTGTTAATGTGAAACAACCAGGGAAGAGCAGACTGACCCCTTTCTGTCTACGTTACACACCCTGGGAAGAGCAGACTGACCCCACTCTGTCATTGTAACACACCCAGGGAAGAGCATACTGACCCAACTCTGTCAATGGAACACACCCAGGGAAGGGCAGACTGAACCCACTCTGTCAATGTAACACACCCAGGGAAGAGCAGACTGACCCCATTCTGTCAATGTAACACACACAGGGAAGAGCAGACTGACCCCACTCTGTCAATGTAACACATCCAGGGAAGAGCAGACTGACCCCACTCTGTCAATGTAAGACACACAGGGACGAGTAGACTGACCCCACTCTGTTAATGTGAAACAACCAGGGAAGAGCAGACTGACCCCTTTCTGTCTACGTTACACACCCAGGGAAGATCAGACTGACCCAACTCTGTCAATGTAACACATTCTGGGAAGAGCAGACTGACCCCACTCTGTCAATGCAACACACGCAGGGAAGAGCAGACTGAACCCACTCTATCATTGTAACACACCCAGGGAAGAGCAGACTGACTTCACTCTGTCAATGTAACACACCCAGGGAAGAGCAGACTGACCCCATTCTGTCAATGTAACACACACAGGGAAGAGCAGACTGACCCAACTCTGTCAATGTAACACATTCTGGGAAGAGCAGACTGACCCCACTCTGTCAATGCAACACACGCAGGGAAGAGCAGACTGAACCCACTCTATCATTGTAACACACCCAGGGAAGAGCAGACTGACTTCACTCTGTCAATGTAACACACCCAGGGAAGAGCAGACTGACCCCATTCTGTCAATGTAACACACACAGGGAAGAGCAGACTGACCCCACTCTGTCAAAGTAACACACTCAGGGAAGAGCAGACTGACCTCACTCTGTCAATGTAACTCACCCAGGGAAGAGAAGATTGCCCCCCCTTTGTCAATATAACACACCCAGGGGAGACCAGAGTGACCTCTCTATCTCATTGTAACTCACCTAGGGAAGAGCAGACTGACCCCACTCTGTCAAAGTAACACACTCAGGGAAGAGCAGATTGACCCCACTCTGTCAATGTAACACACCCAGGGAAGATCAGACTGACCCAACTCTGTCAATGTAACACATTCTGGGAAGAGCAGACTGACCCCTTTCTGTCTACGTTACACACCCAGGGAAGATCAGACTGACCCAACTCTGTCAATGTAACACATTCTGGGAAGAGCAGACTGACCCCACTCTGTCAATGCAACACACGCAGGGAAGAGCAGACTGACTTCACTCTGTCAATGTAACATACCCAGGGAAGAGCAGACTGACCCCACTCTGTCAATGTAAAACACCCAGGGAAGAGCAGACTGACCCCACTCTGTCAATGTAACACACCCAGGGAAGATCAGACTGACCCAACTCTGTCAATGTAACACATTCTGGGAAGAGCAGACTGACCCCACTCTGTCAATGCAACACACCCAGGGAAGAGCAGACTGACCCCACTCTATCATTGTTACACACCCAGGGAAGAGCAGACTGACTTCACTCTGTCAATGTAACACACCCAGGGAAGAGCAGACTGACCCCATTCTGTCAATGTAACACACACAGGGAAGAGCAGACTGACCCCACTCTGTCAATGTAACTCACCCAGGGAAGAGAAGATTGCCCCCCCTTTGTCAATGTAACACAACCAGGGGAGACCAGAGTGACCTCTCTATCTCAATGTAACTCACCTAGGGAAGAGCAGACTGACCCCACTCTGTCAAAGTAACACACTCAGGGAAGAGCAGACTGTCCCCACTCTGTCAAAGTAACACACTCAGGGAAGAGCAGACTGACCTCACTTTGTCAATGTAACACACCCAGGGAAGAGCAGACTGTCCCCACTCTGTCAAGGTAACACACCCAGGGAAGAGCAGACTGACCCCACTCTGTGAATCTCACGCACCCAGGGAAGAGCACACTGATCGCACTCTGTCAATGTAACACACCCAGGGAAGAGCAGACTGTCCCCACTCTGTCAATGTAACACACCCTGGGAAGAGCAGACTGACCCCACTCTGTCACTGTAACACACCCAGGGAAGAGCAGACTGACCCCACTCTGTCAATGTAACAAACCCAGGGAAGAGCAGACTGACCCCACTCTGTCAATGTAACAGACGCAGTGAAGAGCAGACTGACCGCACTCAGTTAATGTAACCCACCCTGGGAAGAGCAGACTGACCCCACTCTGTCAATGTAACACACCCAGGGAAGAGCAGACTGACCCCACTCTGTCAATGTAACACACCCAGGGAAGAGCAGACTGACCCCACTCTGTCAATGTAACACACCCAGGGAAGAGCAGACTGAGCCCCCTCTGTCAATGTAACACAACCAGGGAAAAGACGATTGACCTGGCTAGGTCAATGTAACATACCCAGGGAAGAGCAGACTAACCCCACTCTGTCAATGTAACACACCCAGGGAAGAGCAAACTGACCCCACTCTGTCAATGTAACACACCCACGGAAGAGCAGACTGACCCCACTCTGTCAATGTCACGCACCCAGGGAAGAGCAGACTGACCGCACTCTGTCAATGTCACGCACCCAGGGAAGAGCAGACTGACCCCACTGTGTCAATGTAACACACCCAGGGAAGAGCAGACTGACCCCACACATTCAATGTAACACATCCAGTGAAGAGAAGACTGACCCCTCTCTGTCAATGTAACACACCCAGGGAAGAGCAGACTGACTCCACTCTGTCAATGTAACACACCCAGGGAAGAGCAGACTGACTTCACTCTGTCAATGTAACACACCCAGGGAAGAGCAGACTGACCCCATTCTGTCAATGTAACACACACAGGGAAGAGCAGACTGACTTCACTCTGTCAATGTAACACACCCAGGGAAGAGCAGACTGACCCCATTCTGTCAATGTAACACATTCTGGGAAGAGCAGACTGACCCCACTCTGTCAATGCAACACACGCAGGGAAGAGCAGACTGAACCCACTCTATCATTGTAACACACCCAGGGAAGAGCAGACTGACCCCACTCTGTCAATGCAACACACCCAGGGAAGAGCAGACTGACCCCACTCTATCATTGTAACACACCCAGGGAAGAGCAGACTGACTTCACTCTGTCAATGTAACACACCCAGGGAAGAGCAGACTGACCCCATTCTGTCAATGTAACACACACAGGGAAGAGCAGACTGACCTCACTCTGTCAATGTAACTCACCCAGGGAAGAGAAGATTGCCCCCCCTTTGTCAATGTAACACACCCAGGGGAGACCAGAGTGACCTCTCTATCTCATTGTAACTCACCTAGGGAAGAGCAGACTGACCCCACTCTGTCAAAGTAACACACTCAGGGAAGAGCAGATTGACCCCACTCAGTGAATGTAACCCACCCTGGGAAGAGCAGACTGACCACACTCTGTCAATGTAACACACCCAGGGAAGAGCAGACTGACCCCACTCTGTCAATGTAACACACCCAGGGAAGAGCAGACTGACCCCACTCTGTCAATGTAAAACACCCAGGGAAGAGCAGACTGACCCCTTTCTGTCTACGTTACACACCCAGGGAAGATCAGACTGATCCCACTCTGTCATTGTAACACACCCAGGGAAGAGCAGACGGACCTCAATCTGTCAATGTAACACTCCCAGGGAAGAGCAGACTGACCCCTCTCTGTCAATGTAACACACCCAGGGAAGAGCAGACTGACCCCACTCTGTCAATGTAAGACACACAGGGAAGAGCAGACTGAAACCACTCTGGCAATGTAACACACCCAGGGAAGAGCAGACTGACCACACTCTGTCATTGCAACACACCCAGGGAAGAGCAGACTGACCCCTTTCTGTCAACGTTATACCCCCAGGGAAGATCAGACTGACCCAACTCTGTCAATGTAACACACCGCGGGAAGAGCAGACTGACCCCACTCGGTCAATGTAAAACACCCAAGGAAGAGCAGACTGACCCCACTCTGTCATTGTAACACACCCAGGGAAGAGCAGACTGACCCCTCTCTGTCAATGTAACACACCCAGGGAAGAGCAGACTGACCCCACTCTGTCAATGTAACACACCCAGGGAAGAGCAGACTGACCCCACTGTGTCAATGTAACACACCCAAGGAAGAGCAGACTGACCCCACTCTGTAAATGTAACACACCCAGGGAACAGCAGACAGACCCCACTCTGTCAATGTCACGCACCCAGGGAAGAGCAGACTGACCCCACCCTGTCAAAGTAACACACCCAGGGAAGGGCTGACTGACCCAACTCTGTCAATGTAACACTCCCAGGGAAGAGCAGACTGACGCCACTCTGTCAATTTAAAACACCCAGGGAAGTGCACGCTGACCCCACTCTGTCAATGTAACACACCCAGGGAAGAGCAGACTGACCCCACTCTGTCAATGGAACACATGAAGGGAAGAGCAGACTGACCCCACCCTGTCAATGTAACACACTCAGGGAAGAGCAGACTGACCCCCCTCTGTAAATGAAACACACCCAGGGAAGAGTAGACTGACCCCACTCTGCCAATATAACCCAGCCAGGGAAGAGCAGACTGACCCCCCTCTGTAAATGAAACACACCCAGGGAAGAGTAGACTGACCCCACTCGGCCAATATAACCCAGCCAGGGAAGAGCAGACTGACCCCACTCTGTCAATGTAACACACCCAGGGAAGGGCAGACTGACCCCACTCTGCCAATGTAACACACCCAGGGATGAGCAGACTGACCACTCTCTGTCAATGTAACACTCCCAGGGAAGAACGAACTGACACCACTCTGGCAATGTAACACACCCAGGGAAAAGCAGACTGACCTCACTCGGTCAATATAACAGACACAGGGAAGAGCAGACTGACCACACTCTGTCATTGCAACACACCCAGGGAAGAGCAGACTGAGTTCACTCTGTCAATGTAACACACCCAGGGAAGAGCAGACTGACCCCTGTCTCTCAACGTTATACACCCAGGGAACATCAGACTGTCCCAACTCTGTCAATGTAACACACCCAGGAAAGAGCAGACTGACCCCACTCTGTCAATGTAACACACCCTGGGAAGAGCAGATTGACCCCATTCTGTCATTGTAACACACCCAGTGAAGAGCAGACTGACCTCACTCTGTCAATGTAACACACCCAGGGAAGAGCAGACTAACCCCATTGTCAATGTAACACACCCAGGGAAAGGCAGACGGTCCCTGTTCTGTCAATGTAACACACCCAGGGAAGAGCATACTGACCCCACTCTGTCAATGTAACGCACCCAGGGAAGAGCAGACTGACCCCACTCTGTCAGAATAACACACCCAGGGAAGAGCAGACTGTCCCCACTCTGTCAAAGTAACACACTCAGGGAAGAGCAGACTGACCTCACTCTGTCAATGTGACACACCCAGGGAAGAGCAGACTGTCCCCAGTCTGTCAATGTAAAACACCCAGGGAAGAGCAGACTGACCCCACTCTGTCAATCTCACGCACCCAGGGAAGAGCACACTGACCGCACTCTGTCAATGTAACTCACCCAGGGAAGAGAAGATTGCCCCCCCTTTGTCAATGTAACACACCCAGGGGAGACCAGAGTGACCTCTCTATCTCAATGTAACTCACCTAGGGAAGAGCAGACTGACCCCACTCTGTCAAAGTAACACACTCAGGGAAGAGCAGATTGACCCCACTCAGTCAATGTAACCCACCCTGGGAAGAGCAGACTGACCCCACTCTGTCAATGTAACACACCCAGGGAAGAGCAGACTGACCCCACTCTGTCAAAGTAACACACCCAGGGAAGAGCAGACTGACCCCTTTCTCTCAACCTTATAAACCCAGGGAAGATCAGACTGACCCAACTCTGTCAATGTAACACACACTGGGAAGAGCAGAGTGACCCCACTCTGTCAATGTAACACACCCAGGGAAGAACAGACTGACCCCACTCTGTCAATGTAACACACCCAGGGAAGAACAGACTGACCCCACACTGTCATTGTAACACACCCAGGGAAGAGGAGACGGACCTCAATCTGTCAATGTAACACTCCCAGGGAAGAGCAGACTGACCCCTCTCTGTCAATGTAACACACACAGGGAAGAGCAGACTGAAACCACTCTGGCAATGTAACACACCCAGGGAAGAGCAGACTGACCACACTCTGTCATTGCAACACACCCAGGGAAGAGCAGACTGACCCCTTTCTGTCAACGTTATACCCCCAGGGAAGATCAGACTGACCCAACTCTGTCAATGTAACACACCGCGGGAAGAGCAGACTGACCCCACTCGGTCAATGTAAAACACCCAAGGAAGAGCAGACTGACCCCACTCTGTCATTGTAACACACCCAGGGAAGAGCAGACTGACCCCTCTCTGTCAATGTAACACACCCAGGGAAGAGCAGACTGACCCCACTCTGTCAATGTAACACACCCAGGGAAGAGCAGACTGACCCCACTGTGTCAATGTAACACACCCAAGGAAGAGCAGACTGACCCCACTCTGTAAATGTAACACACCCAGGGAACAGCAGACAGACCCCACTCTGTCAATGTCACGCACCCAGGGAATAGCAGACTGACCCCACCCTGTCAAAGTAACACACCCAGGGAAGGGCTGACTGACCCAACTCTGTCAATGTAACACTCCCAGGGAAGAGCAGACTGACGCCACTCTGTCAATTTAAAACACCCAGGGAAGTGCACGCTGACCCCACTCTGTCAATGTAACACACCCAGGGAGGAGCAGACTGACCCCACTCTGTCAATGGAACACATGAAGGGAAGAGCAGACTGACCCCACCCTGTCAATGTAACACACTCAGGGAAGAGCAGACTGACCCCCCTCTGTAAATGAAACACACCCAGGGAAGAGTAGACTGACCCCACTCTGCCAATATAACCCAGCCAGGGAAGAGCAGACTGACCCCCCTCTGTAAATGAAACACACCCAGGGAAGAGTAGACTGACCCCACTCGGCCAATATAACCCAGCCAGGGAAGAGCAGACTGACCCCACTCTGTCAATGTAACACACCCAGGGAAGGGCAGACTGACCCCACTCTGCCAATGTAACACACCCAGGGATGAGCAGACTGACCACTCTCTGTCAATGTAACACTCCCAGGGAAGAACGAACTGACACCACTCTGGCAATGTAACACACCCAGGGAAAAGCAGACTGACCTCACTCGGTCAATATAACAGACACAGGGAAGAGCAGACTGACCACACTCTGTCATTGCAACACACCCAGGGAAGAGCAGACTGAGTTCACTCTGTCAATGTAACACACCCAGGGAAGAGCAGACTGACCCCTGTCTCTCAACGTTATACACCCAGGGAACATCAGACTATCCCAACTCTGTCAATGTAACACACCCAGGAAAGAGCAGACTGACCCCACTCTGTCAATGTAACACACCCTAGGAAGAGCAGACTGACCCCACTCTGTCATTGTAACACACCCAGTGAAGAGCAGACTGACCTCACTCTGTCAATGTAACACACCCAGGGAAGAGCAGACTAACCCCATTGTCAATGTAACACACCCAGGGAAAGGCAGACGGTCCCTGTTCTGTCAATGTAACACACCCAGGGAAGAGCATACTGACCCCACTCTGTCAATGTAACGCACCCAGGGAAGAGCAGACTGACCCCACTCTGTCAGAATAACACACCCAGGGAAGAGCAGACTGTCCCCACTCTGTCAAAGTAACACACTCAGGGAAGAGCAGACTGACCTCACTCTGTCAATGTGACACACCCAGGGAAGAGCAGACTGTCCCCAGTCTGTCAATGTAAAACACCCAGGGAAGAGCAGACTGACCCCACTCTGTCAATCTCACGCACCCAGGGAAGAGCACACTGACCGCACTCTGTCAATGTAACTCACCCAGGGAAGAGAAGATTGCCCCCCCTTTGTCAATGTAACACACCCAGGGGAGACCAGAGTGACCTCTCTATCTCAATGTAACTCACCTAGGGAAGAGCAGACTGACCCCACTCTGTCAAAGTAACACACTCAGGGAAGAGCAGATTGACCCCACTCAGTCAATGTAACCCACCCTGGGAAGAGCAGACTGACCCCACTCTGTCAATGTAACACACCCAGGGAAGAGCAGACTGACCCCACTCTGTCAAAGTAACACACCCAGGGAAGAGCAGACTGACCCCTTTCTCTCAACGTTATAAACCCAGGGAAGATCAGACTGACCCAACTCTGTCAATGTAACACACACTGGGAAGAGCAGAGTGACCCCACTCTGTCAATGTAACACACCCAGGGAAGAACAGACTGACCCCACTCTGTCAATGTAACACACCCAGGGAAGAACAGACTGACCCCACACTGTCATTGTAACACACCCAGGGAAGAGGAGACGGACCTCAATCTGTCAATGTAACACTCCCAGGGAAGAGCAGACTGACCCCTCTCTGTCAATGTAACACACCCAGGGAAGAGCAGACTGACCCCACTCTGTCAATGTAAGACACACAGGGAAGAGCAGACTGAAACCACTCTGGCAATGTAACACACCCAGGGAAGAGCAGACTGACCTCACCCGGTCAATGTAACGCACCCAGGGAAGAGCAGACTGAAACCACTCTGGCAATGTAACACACCCAGGGAAGAGCAGACTGACCCCTTACTCTCAACGTTATAAACCCAGGGAAGATCAGACTGACCCAACTCTGTCAATGTAACACACACTGGGAAGAGCAGAGTGACCCCACTCTGTCAATGTAACACACCCAGGGAAGAACAGACTGACCCCACTCTGTCAATGTAACACACCCAGGGAAGAACAGACTGATCCCACTCTGTCATTGTAACACACCCAGGGAAGAGCAGACGGACCTCAATCTGTCAATGTAACACTCCCAGGGAAGAGCAGACTGACCCCTCTCTGTCAATGTAACACACCCAGGGAAGAGCAGACTGACCCCACTCTGTCAATGTAAGACACACAGGGAAGAGCAGACTGAAACCACTCTGGCAATGTAACACACCCAGGGAAGAGCAGACTGACCACACTCTGTCATTGCAACACACCCAGGGAAGAGCAGACTGACCCCTTTCTGTCAACGTTATACCCCCAGGGAAGATCAGACTGACCCAACTCTGTCAATGTAACACACCGCGGGAAGAGCAGACTGACCCCACTCGGTCAATGTAAAACACCCAAGGAAGAGCAGACTGACCCCACTCTGTCATTGTAACACACCCAGGGAAGAGCAGACTGACCCCTCTCTGTCAATGTAACACACCCAGGGAAGAGCAGACTGACCCCACTCTGTCAATGTAACACACCCAGGGAAGAGCAGACTGACCCCACTGTGTCAATGTAACACACCCAAGGAAGAGCAGACTGACCCCACTCTGTAAATGTAACACACCCAGGGAACAGCAGACAGACACCACTCTGTCAATGTCACGCACCCAGGGAAGAGCAGACTGACCCCACCCTGTCAAAGTAACACACCCAGGGAAGGGCTGACTGACCCAACTCTGTCAATGTAACACTCCCAGGGAAGAGCAGACTGACGCCACTCTGTCAATTTAAAACACCCAGGGAAGTGCACGCTGACCCCACTCTGTCAATGTAACACACCCAGGGAAGAGCAGACTGACCCCACTCTGTCAATGGAACACATGAAGGGAAGAGCAGACTGACCCCACCCTGTCAATGTAACACACTCAGGGAAGAGCAGACTGACCCCCCTCTGTAAATGAAACACAACCAGGGAAGAGTAGACTGACCCCACTCTGCCAATATAACCCAGCCAGGGAAGAGCAGACTGACCCCCCTCTGTAAATGAAACACACCCAGGGAAGAGTAGACTGACCCCACTCGGCCAATATAACCCAGCCAGGGAAGAGCAGACTGACCCCACTCTGTCAATGTAACACACCCAGGGAAGGGCAGACTGACCCCACTCTGCCAATGTAACACACCCAGGGATGAGCAGACTGACCACTCTCTGTCAATGTAACACTCCCAGGGAAGAACGAACTGACACCACTCTGGCAATGTAACACACCCAGGGAAAAGCAGACTGACCTCACTCGGTCAATATAACAGACACAGGGAAGAGCAGACTGACCACACTCTGTCATTGCAACACACCCAGGGAAGAGCAGACTGAGTTCACTCTGTCAATGTAACACACCCAGGGAAGAGCATACTGACCCCACTCTGTCAATGTAACGCACCCAGGGAAGAGCAGACTGACCCCACTCTGTCAGAATAACACACCCAGGGAAGAGCAGACTGTCCCCACTCTGTCAATGTAACACACCCAGGGAAGAGCAGACTGACCCCACTCTGTCAATGTAAGACACACAGGGAAGAGCAGACTGAAACCACTCTGGCAATGTAACACTCCCAGGGAAGAGCAGACTGACCTCACCCGGTCAATGTAACGCACCCAGGGAAGAGCAGACTGAAACCACTCTGTCAATGTAACACACCCAGGGAAGAGCAGACTGACCCCTGTCTCTCAACGTTATACACCCAGGGAACATCAGACTGTCCCAACTCTGTCAATGTAACACACCCAGGAAAGAGCAGACTGACCCCACTCTGTCAATGTAACACACCCTGGGAAGAGCAGACTGACCCCACTCTGTCATTGTAACACACCCAGTGAAGAGCAGACTGACCTCACTCTGTCAATGTAACACACCCAGGGAAGAGCAGACTAACCCCATTGTCAATGTAACACACCCAGGGAAAGGCAGACGGACCCTGTTCTGTCAATGTAACACACCCAGGGAATGCATACTGACCCCACTCTGTCAATGTAACGCACCCAGGGAAGAGCAGACTGACCCCACTCTGTCAGAATAACACACCCAGGGAAGAGCAGACTGTCCCCACTCTGTCAATGTAACACACCCAGGGAAGAGCAGACTGACCCCACTCTGTCAATGTAAGACACACAGGGAAGAGCAGACTGAAACCACTCTGGCAATGTAACACACCCAGGGAAGAGCAGACTGACCTCACCCGGTCAATGGAACGCACCCAGGGAAGAGCAGACTGAAACCACTCTGGCAATGTAACACACCCAGGGAAGAGCAGACTGACCCCTTACTCTCAACGTTATAAACCCAGGGAAGATCAGACTGACCCAACTCTGTCAATGTAACACACACTGGGAAGAGCACAGTGACCCCACTCTGTCAATGTAACACACCCAGGGAAGAACAGACTGACCCCACTCTGTCAATGTAACACACCCAGGGAAGAACAGACTGATCCCACTCTGTCATTGTAACACACCCAGGGAAGAGCAGACGGACCTCAATCTGTCAATGTAACACTCCCAGGGAAGAGCAGACTGACCCCTCTCTGTCAACGTAACACACCCAGGGAAGAGCAGACTGACCCCACTCTGTCAATGTAAGACACACAGGGAAGAGCAGACTGAAACCACTCTGGCAATGTAACACACCCAGGGAAGAGCAGACTGACCACACTCTGTCATTGCAACACACCCAGGGAAGAGCAGACTGACCCCTTTCTGTCAACGTTATACCCCCAGGGAAGATCAGACTGACCCAACTCTGTCAATGTAACACACCGCGGGAAGAGCAGACTGACCCCACTCGGTCAATGTAAAACACCCAAGGAAGAGCAGACTGACCCCACTCTGTCATTGTAACACACCCACGGAAGAGCAGACTGACCCCTCTCTGTCAATGTAACACACCCAGGGAAGAGCAGACTGACCCCACTCTGTCAATGTAACACACCCAGGGAAGAGCAGACTGACCCCACTGTGTCAATGTAACACACCCAAGGAAGAGCAGACTGACCCCACTCTGTAAATGTAACACACCCAGGGAACAGCAGACAGACCCCACTCTGTCAATGTCACGCACCCAGGGAAGAGCAGACTGACCCCACCCTGTCAAAGTAACACACCCAGGGAAGGGCTGACTGACCCAACTCTGTCAATGTAACACTCCCAGGGAAGAGCAGACTGACACCACTCTGTCAATTTAAAACACCCAGGGAAGTGCACGCTGACCCCACTCTGTCAATGTAACACACCCAGGGAAGAGCAGACTGACCCCACTCTGTCAATGGAACACATGAAGGGAAGAGCAGACTGACCCCACCCTGTCAATGTAACACACTCAGGGAAGAGCAGACTGACCCCCCTCTGTAAATGAAACACACCCAGGGAAGAGTAGACTGACCCCACTCTGCCAATATAACCCAGCCAGGGAAGAGCAGACTGACCCCCCTCTGTAAATGAAACACACCCAGGGAAGAGTAGACTGACCCCACTCTGCCAATATAACCCAGCCAGGGAAGAGCAGACTGACCCCCCTCTGTAAATGAAACACACCCAGGGAAGAGTAGACTGACCCCACTCGGCCAATATAACCCAGCCAGGGAAGAGCAGACTGACCCCACTCTGTCAATGTAACACACCCAGGGAAGGGCAGACTGACCCCACTCTGCCAATGTAACACACCCAGGGATGAGCAGACTGACCACTCTCTGTCAATGTAACACTCCCAGGGAAGAACGAACTGACACCACTCTGGCAATGTAACACACCCAGGGAAAAGCAGACTGACCTCACTCGGTCAATATAACAGACACAGGGAAGAGCAGACTGACCACACTCTGTCATTGCAACACACCCAGGGAAGAGCAGACTGAGTTCACTCTGTCAATGTAACACACCCAGGGAAGAGCAGACTGACCCCTGTCTCTCAACGTTATACACCCAGGGAACATCAGACTGTCCCAACTCTGTCAATGTAACACACCCAGGAAAGAGCAGACTGACCCCACTCTGTCAATGTAACACACCCTGGGAAGAGCAGACTGACCCCACTCTGTCATTGTAACACACCCAGTGAAGAGCAGACTGACCTCACTCTGTCAATGTAACACACCCAGGGAAGAGCAGACTAACCCCATTGTCAATGTAACACACCCAGGGAAAGGCAGACGGACCCTGTTCTGTCAATGTAACACACCCAGGGAAGAGCATACTGACCCCACTCTGTCAATGTAACGCACCCAGGGAAGAGCAGACTGACCCCACTCTGTCAGAATAACACACCCAGGGAAGAGCAGACTGTCCCCACTCTGTCAAAGTAACACACTCAGGGAAGAGCAGACTGACCTCACTCTGTCAATGTGACACACCCAGGGAAGAGCAGACTGTCCCCAGTCTGTCAATGTAAAACACCCAGGGAAGAGCAGACTGACCCCACTCTGTCAATCTCACGCACCCAGGGAAGAGCACACTGACCGCACTCTGTCAATGTAACTCACCCAGGGAAGAGAAGATTGCCCCCCCTTTGTCAATGTAACACACCCAGGGGAGACCAGAGTGACCTCTCTATCTCAATGTAACTCACCTAGGGAAGAGCAGACTGACCCCACTCTGTCAAAGTAACACACTCAGGGAAGAGCAGATTGACCCCACTCAGTCAATGTAACCCACCCTGGGAAGAGCAGACTGACCCCACTCTGTCAATGTAACACACCCAGGGAAGAGCAGACTGACACCACTCTGTCAAAGTAACACACCCAGGGAAGAGCAGACTGACCCCACTCTGTCAATGTAAAACACCCAGGGAAGAGCAGACTGGCCCCTTTCTGTCTACGTTACACACCCAGGGAAGATCAGACTGACCCAACTCTGTGAATGTAACACATTCTGGGAAGAGCAGACTGACCCCACTCTGTCAATGCAACACACCCAGGGAAGAGCAGACTGACCCCACTCTATCATTGTAACACACCCAGGGAAGAGCAGACTGACTTCACTCTGTCAATGTAACACACCCAGGGAAGAGCAGACTGACCCCATTCTGTCAATGTAACACACACAGGGAAGAACAGACTGACCCCACTCTGTCAATGTAACTCACCCAGGGAAGAGAAGATTGCCCCCCCTTTGTCAATGTAACACAACCAGGGGAGACCAGAGTGACCTCTCTATCTCAATGTAACTCACCTAGGGAAGAACAGACTGACCCCACTCTGTCAAAGTAACACACTCAGGGAAGAGCAGTCTGTCCCCACTCTGTCAAAGTAACACACTCAGGGAAGAGCAGACTGACCTCACTCTGTCAATGTAACACACCCAGGGAAGAGCAGACTGTCCCCACTCTGTCAATGTAACACACCCAGGGAAAAGCAGACTGACCCCACTCTGTCAATCTCACGCACCCAGGGAAGAGCACACTGACCGCACTCTGTCAATGTAACACACACAGGGAAGAGCAGACTGTCCCCACTCTGTCAATGTAACACACCCAGGGAAGAGCAGACTGACCCCACTCTGTCACTGTAACACACCCAGGGAAGAGCAGACTGACCCCACTCTGTCAATATAACAAACCCAGGGAAGAGCAGACTGACCCCACTCTGTCAATGTCACCCACCCAGGGAAGAGCAGACTGACCCCACTGTGTCAATGTAACACACCCAGGGAAGAGCAGACTGACACCACACTTTCAATGTAACACATCCAGGGAAGAGCAGACTGACCCCTCTCTGTCAATGTAACACACCCAGGGAAGAGCAGACTGACCCCACTCTGTCAATGTAACACACCCAGGGAAGAGCAGACTGACCCCACACTGTCAATGTCACGCACCCAGGGAAGAGCAGACTGACCGCGCACTGTCAATGTAACACACCCAGGGAAGAGCAGATTGAACCCACTGTGTCAATGTAACACACGCAGGGAAGAGCAGACTGACCCCATACTTTCAATGTCACCCACCGAGGGAAGAGCAGACTGGCCTCTCTCTGTCAATGTAACGCACCCAGGGAAGAGCAGACTGAAACCACTCTGGCAATGTAACACACCCAGGGAAGAGCAGACTGACCCCTTTCTCTCAACGTTATAAACCCGGGGAAGATCAGACTGACCCAACTCTGTCAATGTTACACACACTGGGAAGAGCAGAGTGACCCCACTCTGTCAATGTAACACACCCAGGGAAGAACAGACTGACCCCACTCTGTCAATGTAACACACCCAGGGAAGTACAGACTGACCCCACTCTGTCATTGTAACACACCCAGGGAAGAGCAGACGGGCCTCAATCTGTCAATGTAACACTCCCAGGGAAGAGCAGACTGACCCCTCTCTGTCAATGTAACACACCCAGGGAAGAGCAGACTGAACTCACTCTGTCAATGTAACACACCCAGGGAAGAGCAGACTGAAACGACTCTGGCAATGCAACACACCCAGGGAAGAGCAGACTGACCTCACCCGGTCAAATATAACAGACACAGGGAAGAGCAGACTGACCACACTCTGTCATTGCAACACACCCAGGGAAGAGCAGACGGACCCCTTTCTGTCAACGTTATACCCCCAGGGAAGATCAGACTGACCCAACTCTGTCAATGTAACACACCGCGGGAAGAGCAGACTGACCCCACTCGGTCAATGTAAAACACCCAAGGAAGAGCAGACTGACCCCACTCTGTCATTGTAACACACCCACGGAAGAGCAGACTGACCCCTCTCTGTCAATGTAACACACCCAGGGAAGAGCAGACTGACCCCACTCTGTCAATGTAACACACCCAGGGAAGAGCAGACTGACCCCACTGTGTCAATGTAACACACCCAGGGAAGAGCAGACTGACCCCACTCTGTCAATGTCACGCACCCAGGGAAGAGCAGACTGACCCCACCCTGTCAAAGTAACACACCCAGGGAAGGGCAGACTGACCCCACTCTGTCAATGTAACACTCCCAGGGAAGAGCAGACTGACCCCACTCTGTCAATTTAAAACACCCAGGGAAGTGCACGCTGACCCCACTCTGTCAATGTAACACACCCAGGGAAGAGCAGACTGACCCCACTCTGTCAATGGAACACATGAAGGGAAGAACAGACTGACCCCACCCTGTCAATGTAACACACTCAGGGAAGAGCAGACTGACCCCCCTTTGTAAATGAAACACACCCAGGGAAGAGTAGACAGACCCCACTCTGCCAATATAACCCAGCCAGGGAAGAGCAGACTGACCCCACTCTGTCAATGTAACACACCCAGGGAAGAGCAGACTGACCCCTTTCTGTCTACGTTACACACCCAGGGAAGATCAGACTGACCCAACTCTGTCAATGTAACACATTCTGGGAAGAGCAGACTGACCCCACTCTGTCAATGCAACACACCCAGGGAAGAGCAGACTGACCCCACTCTATCATTGTAACACACCCAGGGAAGAGCAGACTGACTTCACTCTGTCAATGAAACACACCCAGGGAAGTGCACGCTGACCCCACTCTGTCAATGTAACACACCCAGGGAAGAGCAGACTGACCACACCCTGTCAATGTAACACACTCAGGGAAGAGCAGACTGACCCCCCTCTGTAAATGAAACACACCCAGGGAAGAGTAGACTGACCCCACTCTGCCAATATAACCCAGCCAGGGAAGAGCAGACTGACCCCACTCTGTCAATGTAACACACCCAGGGAAGGGCAGACTGACCCCACTCTGCCAATGTAACACACCCAGGGATGAGCAGACTGACCACTCTCTGTCAATGTAACACTCCCAGGGAAGAACGAACTGACACCACTCTGGCAATGTAACACGCCCAGGGAAAAGCAGACTGACCTCACTCGGTCAATATAACAGACACAGGGAAGAGCAGACTGACCACACTCTGTCATTGCAACACACCCAGGGAAGAGCAGACTGAGTTCACTCTGTCAATGTAACACACCCAGGGAAGTGCAGACTGACCCCTGTCTCTCAACGTTATACACCCAGGTAACATCAGACTGTCCCAACTCTGTCAATGTAACACCCCCAGGAAAGAGCAGACTGACCCCACTCTGTCAATGTAACACACCCTGGGAAGAGCAGACTGACCCCACTCTGTCATTGTAACACACCCAGGGAAGAGCAGACTGACCTCACTCTGTCAATGTAACACACCCAGGGAAGGGCAGACTAACCCCATTGTCAATGTAACACACCCAGGGAAAGGCAGACGGACCCTGTTCTGTCAATGTAACACACCCAGGGAAGAGCATACTGACCCCACTCTGTCAATGTAACGCACCCAGGGAAGAGCAGACTGACCCCACTCTGTCAGTATAACACACCCAGGGAAGAGCAGACTGACCCCACTCTGTCAATGTAACACACCCAGGGAAGAGCAGACTGACCCCACTCTGTCAATGTAAGACACACAGGGAAGAGTAGACTCACCCCACTCTGTTAATGTGAAACACCCAGGGAAGAGCAGACTGACCCCTTTCTGTCTACGTTACACACCCAGGGAAGATCAGACTGACCCAACTCTGTCAATGTTACACATTCTGGGAAGAGCAGACTGACCCCACTCTGTCAATGCAACACACCCTGGGAAGAGCAGACTGACCCCACTCTATCATTGTAACACACCCAGGGAAGAGCAGACTGGCTTCACTCTGTCAATGTAACACACCCAGGGAAGAGCAGACTGACCCCATTCTGTCAATGTAACACACAGAGGGATGAGCAGACTGACCCCACTCTGTCAATGTAACTCACCCAGGGAAGAGAAGATTGCCCCCCCTTTGTCAATGTAACACACCCAGGGGAGACCAGAGTGACGTCTCTATCTCAATGTAACTCACCTAGGGAAGAGCAGACTGACCCCACTCTGTCAAAGTAACACACTCAGGGAAGAGCAGACTGTCCCCACTCTGTCAAAGTAACACACTCAGGGAAGAGCAGACTGACCTCACTCTGTCAATGTAACACACCCAGGGAACAGCAGACTGTCCCCAGTCTGTCAATGTAACACACCCAGGGAAGAGCAGACTGACCCCACTCTGTCAATCTCACGCACCCAGGGAAGAGCACACTGACCGCACTCTGTCAATGTAACTCACCCAGGGAAGAGAAGATTGCCCCCCCTTTGTCAATGTAACACACCCAGGGGAGACCAGAGTGACCTCTCTATCTCAATGTAACTCACCTAGGGAAGAGCAGACTGACCCCACTCTGTCAAAGTAACACACTCAGGGAAGAGCAGATTGACCCCACTCAGTCAATGAAACCCACCCTGGGAAGAGCAGACTGACCCCACTCTGTCAATGTAAAACACCCAGGGAAGAGCAGACTGACCCCACTCTGTCAATGTAAAACACCCAGGGAAGAGCAGACTGACCCCTTTCTGTCAACGTTTCACACCCAGGGAAGATCAGACTGACCCAACTCTGTCAATGTAACACATTCAGGGAAGAGCAGACTGACCCAACTCTGTCATTGTAACACACCCAGGGAAGAGCAGACTGACCTCACTCTGTCAATGTAACACACCCAGGGAAATGCAGACTGAGTCCCCTCTGTCAATGTAACACACCCAGGGAACAGAAGATTGACCTGGCGAGGTCAATGTAACATACCCAGGGATGAGCAGACTGACCCCACTCTGTCAATGTAATACACCCAGGGAAGAGCAGACTGACCCCACTGTGTCAATGTAACACACCCAGGGAAGAGCAGACTGACACCACACTTTCAATGTAACACATCCAGGGAAGAGCAGACTGACCCCTCTCTGTCAATGTAACACACCCAGGGAAGAGCAGACTGACCCCACTCTGTAAATGAAACACACCCAGGGAAGAGTAGACTGACCCCACTCTGCCAATATAACCCAGCCAGGGAAGAGCAGACTGACCCCCCTCTGTAAATGAAACACACCCAGGGAAGAGTAGACTGACCCCACTCGGCCAATATAACCCAGCCAGGGAAGAGCAGACTGACCCCACTCTGTCAATGTAACACACCCAGGGAAGGGCAGACTGACCCCACTCTGCCAATGTAACACACCCAGGGATGAGCAGACTGACCACTCTCTGTCAATGTAACACTCCCAGGGAAGAACGAACTGACACCACTCTGGCAATGTAACACACCCAGGGAAAAGCAGACTGACCTCACTCGGTCAATATAACAGACACAGGGAAGAGCAGACTGACCACACTCTGTCATTGCAACACACCCAGGGAAGAGCAGACTGAGTTCACTCTGTCAATGTAACACACCCAGGGAAGAGCAGACTGACCCCTGTCTCTCAACGTTATACACCCAGGGAACATCAGACTGTCCCAACTCTGTCAATGTAACACACCCAGGAAAGAGCAGACTGACCCCACTCTGTCAATGTAACACACCCTGGGAAGAGCAGACTGACCCCACTCTGTCATTGTAACACACCCAGTGAAGAGCAGACTGACCTCACTCTGTCAATGTAACACACCCAGGGAAGAGCAGACTAACCCCATTGTCAATGTAACACACCCAGGGAAAGGCAGACGGACCCTGTTCTGTCAATGTAACACACCCAGGGAAGAGCATACTGACCCCACTCTGTCAATGTAACGCACCCAGGGAAGAGCAGACTGACCCCACTCTGTCAGAATAACACACCCAGGGAAGAGCAGACTGTCCCCACTCTGTCAAAGTAACACACTCAGGGAAGAGCAGACTGACCTCACTCTGTCAATGTGACACACCCAGGGAAGAGCAGACTGTCCCCAGTCTGTCAATGTAAAACACCCAGGGAAGAGCAGACTGACCCCACTCTGTCAATCTCACGCACCCAGGGAAGAGCACACTGACCGCACTCTGTCAATGTAACTCACCCAGGGAAGAGAAGATTGCCCCCCCTTTGTCAATGTAACACACCCAGGGGAGACCAGAGTGACCTCTCTATCTCAATGTAACTCACCTAGGGAAGAGCAGACTGACCCCACTCTGTCAAAGTAACACACTCAGGGAAGAGCAGATTGACCCCACTCAGTCAATGTAACCCACCCTGGGAAGAGCAGACTGACCCCACTCTGTCAATGTAACACACCCAGGGAAGAGCAGACTGACACCACTCTGTCAAAGTAACACACCCAGGGAAGAGCAGACTGACCCCACTCTGTCAATGTAAAACACCCAGGGAAGAGCAGACTGGCCCCTTTCTGTCTACGTTACACACCCAGGGAAGATCAGACTGACCCAACTCTGTGAATGTAACACATTCTGGGAAGAGCAGACTGACCCCACTCTGTCAATGCAACACACCCAGGGAAGAGCAGACTGACCCCACTCTATCATTGTAACACACCCAGGGAAGAGCAGACTGACTTCACTCTGTCAATGTAACACACCCAGGGAAGAGCAGACTGACCCCATTCTGTCAATGTAACACACACAGGGAAGAACAGACTGACCCCACTCTGTCAATGTAACTCACCCAGGGAAGAGAAGATTGCCCCCCCTTTGTCAATGTAACACAACCAGGGGAGACCAGAGTGACCTCTCTATCTCAATGTAACTCACCTAGGGAAGAACAGACTGACCCCACTCTGTCAAAGTAACACACTCAGGGAAGAGCAGTCTGTCCCCACTCTGTCAAAGTAACACACTCAGGGAAGAGCAGACTGACCTCACTCTGTCAATGTAACACACCCAGGGAAGAGCAGACTGTCCCCACTCTGTCAATGTAACACACCCAGGGAAAAGCAGACTGACCCCACTCTGTCAATCTCACGCACCCAGGCAAGAGCACACTGACCGCACTCTGTCAATGTAACACACACAGGGAAGAGCAGACTGTCCCCACTCTGTCAATGTAACACACCCAGGGAAGAGCAGACTGACCCCACTCTGTCACTGTAACACACCCAGGGAAGAGCAGACTGACCCCACTCTGTCAATATAACAAACCCAGGGAAGAGCAGACTGACCCCACTCTGTCAATGTCACCCACCCAGGGAAGAGCAGACTGACCCCACTGTGTCAATGTAACACACCCAGGGAAGAGCAGACTGACACCACACTTTCAATGTAACACATCCAGGGAAGAGCAGACTGACCCCTCTCTGTCAATGTAACACACCCAGGGAAGAGCAGACTGACCCCACTCTGTCAATGTAACACACCCAGGGAAGAGCAGACTGACCCCACACTGTCAATGTCACGCACCCAGGGAAGAGCAGACTGACCGCGCACTGTCAATGTAACACACCCAGGGAAGAGCAGATTGAACCCACTGTGTCAATGTAACACACGCAGGGAAGAGCAGACTGACCCCATACTTTCAATGTCACCCACCGAGGGAAGAGCAGACTGGCCTCTCTCTGTCAATGTAACGCACCCAGGGAAGAGCAGACTGAAACCACTCTGGCAATGTAACACACCCAGGGAAGAGCAGACTGACCCCTTTCTCTCAACGTTATAAACCCGGGGAAGATCAGACTGACCCAACTCTGTCAATGTTACACACACTGGGAAGAGCAGAGTGACCCCACTCTGTCAATGTAACACACCCAGGGAAGAACAGACTGACCCCACTCTGTCAATGTAACACACCCAGGGAAGTACAGACTGACCCCACTCTGTCATTGTAACACACCCAGGGAAGAGCAGACGGGCCTCAATCTGTCAATGTAACACTCCCAGGGAAGAGCAGACTGACCCCTCTCTGTCAATGTAACACACCCAGGGAAGAGCAGACTGAACTCACTCTGTCAATGTAACACACCCAGGGAAGAGCAGACTGAAAGGACTCTGGCAATGCAACACACCCAGGGAAGAGCAGACTGACCTCACCCGGTCAAATATAACAGACACAGGGAAGAGCAGACTGACCACACTCTGTCATTGCAACACACCCAGGGAAGAGCAGACGGACCCCTTTCTGTCAACGTTATACCCCCAGGGAAGATCAGACTGACCCAACTCTGTCAATGTAACACACCGCGGGAAGAGCAGACTGACCCCACTCGGTCAATGTAAAACACCCAAGGAAGAGCAGACTGACCCCACTCTGTCATTGTAACACACCCACGGAAGAGCAGACTGACCCCTCTCTGTCAATGTAACACACCCAGGGAAGAGCAGACTGACCCCACTCTGTCAATGTAACACACCCAGGGAAGAGCAGACTGACCCCACTGTGTCAATGTAACACACCCAGGGAAGAGCAGACTGACCCCACTCTGTCAATGTCACGCACCCAGGGAAGAGCAGACTGACCCCACCCTGTCAAAGTAACACACCCAGGGAAGGGCAGACTGACCCCACTCTGTCAATGTAACACTCCCAGGGAAGAGCAGACTGACCCCACTCTGTCAATTTAAAACACCCAGGGAAGTGCACGCTGACCCCACTCTGTCAATGTAACACACCCAGGGAAGAGCAGACTGACCCCACTCTGTCAATGGAACACATGAAGGGAAGAACAGACTGACCCCACCCTGTCAATGTAACACACTCAGGGAAGAGCAGACTGACCCCCCTTTGTAAATGAAACACACCCAGGGAAGAGTAGACAGACCCCACTCTGCCAATATAACCCAGCCAGGGAAGAGCAGACTGACCCCACTCTGTCAATGTAACACACCCAGGGAAGAGCAGACTGACCCCTTTCTGTCTACGTTACACACCCAGGGAAGATCAGACTGACCCAACTCTGTCAATGTAACACATTCTGGGAAGAGCAGACTGACCCCACTCTGTCAATGCAACACACCCAGGGAAGAGCAGACTGACCCCACTCTATCATTGTAACACACCCAGGGAAGAGCAGACTGACTTCACTCTGTCAATGAAACACACCCAGGGAAGTGCACGCTGACCCCACTCTGTCAATGTAACACACCCAGGGAAGAGCAGACTGACCACACCCTGTCAATGTAACACACTCAGGGAAGAGCAGACTGACCCCCCTCTGTAAATGAAACACACCCAGGGAAGAGTAGACTGACCCCACTCTGCCAATATAACCCAGCCAGGGAAGAGCAGACTGACCCCACTCTGTCAATGTAACACACCCAGGGAAGGGCAGACTGACCCCACTCTGCCAATGTAACACACCCAGGGATGAGCAGACTGACCACTCTCTGTCAATGTAACACTCCCAGGGAAGAACGAACTGACACCACTCTGGCAATGTAACACGCCCAGGGAAAAGCAGACTGACCTCACTCGGTCAATATAACAGACACAGGGAAGAGCAGACTGACCACACTCTGTCATTGCAACACACCCAGGGAAGAGCAGACTGAGTTCACTCTGTCAATGTAACACACCCAGGGAAGTGCAGACTGACCCCTGTCTCTCAACGTTATACACCCAGGTAACATCAGACTGTCCCAACTCTGTCAATGTAACACCCCCAGGAAAGAGCAGACTGACCCCACTCTGTCAATGTAACACACCCTGGGAAGAGCAGACTGACCCCACTCTGTCATTGTAACACACCCAGGGAAGAGCAGACTGACCTCACTCTGTCAATGTAACACACCCAGGGAAGGGCAGACTAACCCCATTGTCAATGTAACACACCCAGGGAAAGGCAGACGGACCCTGTTCTGTCAATGTAACACACCCAGGGAAGAGCATACTGACCCCACTCTGTCAATGTAACGCACCCAGGGAAGAGCAGACTGACCCCACTCTGTCAGTATAACACACCCAGGGAAGAGCAGACTGACCCCACTCTGTCAATGTAACACACCCAGGGAAGAGCAGACTGACCCCACTCTGTCAATGTAAGACACACAGGGAAGAGTAGACTCACCCCACTCTGTTAATGTGAAACACCCAGGGAAGAGCAGACTGACCCCTTTCTGTCTACGTTACACACCCAGGGAAGATCAGACTGACCCAACTCTGTCAATGTTACACATTCTGGGAAGAGCAGACTGACCCCACTCTGTCAATGCAACACACCCTGGGAAGAGCAGACTGACCCCACTCTATCATTGTAACACACCCAGGGAAGAGCAGACTGGCTTCACTCTGTCAATGTAACACACCCAGGGAAGAGCAGACTGACCCCATTCTGTCAATGTAACACACAGAGGGATGAGCAGACTGACCCCACTCTGTCAATGTAACTCACCCAGGGAAGAGAAGATTGCCCCCCCTTTGTCAATGTAACACACCCAGGGGAGACCAGAGTGACGTCTCTATCTCAATGTAACTCACCTAGGGAAGAGCAGACTGACCCCACTCTGTCAAAGTAACACACTCAGGGAAGAGCAGACTGTCCCCACTCTGTCAAAGTAACACACTCAGGGAAGAGCAGACTGACCTCACTCTGTCAATGTAACACACCCAGGGAACAGCAGACTGTCCCCAGTCTGTCAATGTAACACACCCAGGGAAGAGCAGACTGACCCCACTCTGTCAATCTCACGCACCCAGGGAAGAGCACACTGACCGCACTCTGTCAATGTAACTCACCCAGGGAAGAGAAGATTGCCCCCCCTTTGTCAATGTAACACACCCAGGGGAGACCAGAGTGACCTCTCTATCTCAATGTAACTCACCTAGGGAAGAGCAGACTGACCCCACTCTGTCAAAGTAACACACTCAGGGAAGAGCAGATTGACCCCACTCAGTCAATGTAACCCACCCTGGGAAGAGCAGACTGACCCCACTCTGTCAATGTAAAACACCCAGGGAAGAGCAGACTGACCCCACTCTGTCAATGTAAAACACCCAGGGAAGAGCAGACTGACCCCTTTCTGTCAACGTTTCACACCCAGGGAAGATCAGACTGACCCAACTCTGTCAATGTAACACATTCAGGGAAGAGCAGACTGACCCAACTCTGTCATTGTAACACACCCAGGGAAGAGCAGACTGACCTCACTCTGTCAATGTAACACACCCAGGGAAATGCAGACTGAGTCCCCTCTGTCAATGTAACACACCCAGGGAACAGAAGATTGACCTGGCGAGGTCAATGTAACATACCCAGGGATGAGCAGACTGACCCCACTCTGTCAATGTAATACACCCAGGGAAGAGCAGACTGACCCCACTGTGTCAATGTAACACACCCAGGGAAGAGCAGACTGACACCACACTTTCAATGTAACACATCCAGGGAAGAGCAGACTGACCCCTCTCTGTCAATGTAACACACCCAGGGAAGAGCAGACTGACCCCACTCTGTCAATGTAACACACCCAGGGAAGAGCAGACTGACCCCACTCTGTCAATGTAACACACCCAGGGAAGAGCAGACTGACCCCACTGTGTCAATGTAACACACACTGGGAAGAGCAGAGTGACCCCACTCTGTCAATGTAACACACCCAGGGAAGAACAGACTGACCCCACTCTGTCATTGTAACACACCCAGGGAAGAGCAGACGGACCTCAATCTGTCAATGTAACACTCCCAGGGAAGAGCAGACTAACCGCACTCTGTCAATGTAACACACCCAGGGAAAGGCACACGGACCCTGTTCTGTCAATGTAACACACCCAGGGAACAGCATACTGACCCCACTCTGTCAATGTAACGCACCCAGGGAAGAACAGACTGACCCCACTCTGTCAATAGCTCAGACCCAGGGAAGAGCAGACTGACCCCACTCTGTCAATGTAACACACCCAGGGAAGAGCAGACTGACCCCACTCTGTCAATGTAACACACTCAGGGAAGAACACACTGACCCCCCTCTGTCAATGTAACGCACCCAGGGTAGAGCAGAATGACCCCACTCTGTCAATTTAAATCACCCAGGGAATAGCAGACTGACCCCACTCTGTCAATATAAGACACTCAGGGAAGAGTAGACTGACCCCACTCTGTCAATGTAATACACCCAGGGTAGAGCAGACTGACCTCACTCTGTCAATGTAACACACCCAGGGAAGAGCAGACTGTCCCCACTCTGTCAATGTAACACACCCAGGGAAGAGCAGACTGACCCCAATCTGTCAATGTAAAACACCCAGGGAAGAGCAGACTGACCCCACTCTGTCAGTATATCACACCCAGGGAAGAGCAGACTGACCCCACTCTGTCAATGTAACACACCCAGGGAATAGCAGACTGACCCCACTCTGTCAATGTAAGACACTCAGGGAAGAGTAGACTGACCCCACTCTGTCAATGTAATACACCCAGGGTAGAGCAGACTGACCTCACTCTGTCAATGTAACACACCCAGGGAAGAGCAGACTGTCCCCACTCTGTCAATGTAACACACCCAGGGAAGAGCAGACTGACCCCAATCTGTCAATGTAAAACACCCAGGGAAGAGCAGACTGACCCCACTCTGTCAATGTCACGCACCCAGGGAAGAGCAGACTGACCCCACTCTGTCAATGTAACACACCCAGGGAAGAGCAGACTGACCCCACTCTGTCAATGTCACGCACCCAGGGAAGAGCACACTGACCGCACTCTGTCAATGTAACACACCCAGGGAAGAGCAGACTGACCCCACTCTGTCAATGTAACACACCCTGGGAAGAGCACACTGACCCAAATCTGTCAATGTAACACACCCAGTGAAGAGCAGACTGACCCCACTCTGTCACTGTAACACACCCAGGGAAGAGCAGACTGACCCCACGCTGTCAATGTAACAAACCCATGGAAGAGCAGACTGACCACACTCTGTCAATGTAACAGACGCTGGTAAGAGCAGACTGACCGCACTCAGTCAATGTAACCCACCCAGGGAAGAGCAGACTGACCCCACTCTGTCAATCTAATGCACCCTGGGAAGAGCAGACTGACCCCACTCTGTCACTGTAACACACCCAGGGACGAGCAGACTGACCCCACTCTGTCAATGTAACACGCCCAGGGAAGCGTAGACTGACCCCACACTGTCAATGAAACACACCCAAGGAAGAGCAGACTGACCCCACTCTGTCAATGTAACATACCCTGGGAGGAGCAGACTGACCCCACTCTGTCAATGTAACACACCCTGGGAAGAGCAGACTGACCGCACTCTGTCAATGTAACTCACGCAGGGAAGAGAAGACGGACCCCACTCTGTCAATGTAACACACCCTGGGAGGAGCAGACTGACCCCACTCTGTCAATGTAACACACCCAGGGAAGAGCAGACTGACCCCACTCTGTCAATGTAAGACACCCAGTGCAGAGTAGACTGATCCCACTCTGTCAATGTAACACACCCAGGGAAGAGCAGACTGACCTCACTCTGTCAATGTAACACACCCAGGGAAGAGCAGACTGACCCCACTCTGTCAATGTAACACACCCAGGGAAGAGCAGACTGACCCCACTCTGTCAATGTAAAAAACCCAGGGAAGAGCAGACTGACCTCACTCTGTCAATGTAACACACCCAGGGAAGAGCAGACTGACCCCACTCTGTCAATGTAACACACCCAGGGAAGATCAGACTGACCCAACTCTGTCAATGTAACACATTCTGGGAAGAGCAGGCTGACCCAACTCTGTCATTGTAACACACCCAGGGAAGAGCAGACTGACCCCTCTTTGTCATTGTAACACACCCAGGGAAGAGCAGACTGACCTCACTCTGTCAATGGAACACACCCAGGGAAGAGCAGACTGAGCCCCCTCTGTCAATGTAACACAACCAGGGAACAGACGATTGACCTGGCTAGGTCAATGTAACATACCCAGGGAAGAGCAGACTAACCCCACTCTGTCAATGTAACACACCCAGGGAAGAGCAGACTGACCCCACTCTGTCAATGTAACACACCCAGGGAAGTGCACGCTGACCCCACTCTGTCAATGTAACACACCCAGGGAAGAGCAGACTGACCCCACTCTGACAATGGAACACATGAAGGGAAGAGCAGACTGACCCCACCCTGTCAATGTAACACACTCAGGGAAGAGCAGGCTGACCCCCCTCTGTCAATGAAACACACCCAGGGAAGAGTAGACTGACCCCACTCTGCCAATATAACCCAGCCAGGGAAGAGCAGACTGACCCCACTCTCTCAATGTAACACACCCAGGGAAGGGCAGACTGACCCCACTCTGCCAATGTAACACACCCAGGGATGAGCAGACTGACCACTCTCTGTCAATGTAACACTCCCAGGGAAGAACGAACTGACACCACTCTGGCAATGTAACACACCCAGGGAAAAGCAGATTGACCTCACTCGGTCAATATAACAGACACAGGGAAGAGCAGACTGACCACACTCAGTCAATGTCACGCACCCAGGGAAGGGCAGACTGACCCCACTCTGTCATTGTAACACACCCAGGGAAGAGCAGACTGACCCCACTCTGTCAATGTCACGCACCCAGGGAAGAGCACACTGACCGCACTCTGTCAATGTAACACACCCAGGGAAGAGCAGACTGACCACACTCTGTCAATGTAACACACCCTGGGAAGAGCAGACTTACCCCAATCTGTCAATGTAACACACCCTGGGAAGAGCAGACTGACCCCACTCTGTCACTGTAACAAACCCAGGGAAGAGCAGACTGTCCCCACTCTGTCAAAGTAACACACTCAGGGAAGAGCAGACTGACCTCACTCTGTCAATGTGACACACCCAGGGAAGAGCAGACTGTCCCCAGTCTGTCAATGTAAAACACCCAAGGAAGAGCAGACTGACCCCACTCTGTCAATCTCACGCACCCAGGGAAGAGCACACTGACCGCACTCTGTCAATGTAACTCACCCAGGGAAGAGAAGATTGCCCCCCCTTTGTCAATGTAACACACCCAGGGGAGACCAGAGTGACCTCTCTATCTCAATGTAACTCACCTAGGGAAGAGCAGACTGACCCCACTCTGTCAAAGTAACACACTCAGGGAAGAGCAGATTGACCCCACTCAGTCAATGTAACCCACCCTGGGAAGAGCAGACTGACCCCACTCTGTCAATGTAACACACCCAGGGAAGAGCAGACTGACACCACTCTGTCAAAGTAACACACCCAGGGAAGAGCAGACTGACCCCACTCTGTCAATGTAAAACACCCAGGGAAGAGCAGACTGGCCCCTTTCTGTCTACGTTACACACCCAGGGAAGATCAGACTGACCCAACTCTGTGAATGTAACACATTCTGGGAAGAGCAGACTGACCCCACTCTGTCAATGCAACACACCCAGGGAAGAGCAGACTGACCCCACTCTATCATTGTAACACACCCAGGGAAGAGCAGACTGACTTCACTCTGTCAATGTAACACACCCAGGGAAGAGCAGACTGACCCCATTCTGTCAATGTAACACACACAGGGAAGAACAGACTGACCCCACTCTGTCAATGTAACTCACCCAGGGAAGAGAAGATTGCCCCCCCTTTGTCAATGTAACACAACCAGGGGAGACCAGAGTGACCTCTCTATCTCAATGTAACTCACCTAGGGAAGAACAGACTGACCCCACTCTGTCAAAGTAACACACTCAGGGAAGAGCAGTCTGTCCCCACTCTGTCAAAGTAACACACTCAGGGAAGAGCAGACTGACCTCACTCTGTCAATGTAACACACCCAGGGAAGAGCAGACTGTCCCCACTCTGTCAATGTAACACACCCAGGGAAAAGCAGACTGACCCCACTCTGTCAATCTCACGCACCCAGGGAAGAGCTCACTGACCGCACTCTGTCAATGTAACACACACAGGGAAGAGCAGACTGTCCCCACTCTGTCAATGTAACACACCCAGGGAAGAGCAGACTGACCCCACTCTGTCACTGTAACACACCCAGGGAAGAGCAGACTGACCCCACTCTGTCAATATAACAAACCCAGGGAAGAGCAGACTGACCCCACTCTGTCAATGTCACCCACCCAGGGAAGAGCAGACTGACCCCACTGTGTCAATGTAACACACCCAGGGAAGAGCAGACTGACACCACACTTTCAATGTAACACATCCAGGGAAGAGCAGACTGACCCCTCTCTGTCAATGTAACACACCCAGGGAAGAGCAGACTGACCCCACTCTGTCAATGTAACACACCCAGGGAAGAGCAGACTGACCCCACACTGTCAATGTCACGCACCCAGGGAAGAGCAGACTGACCGCGCACTGTCAATGTAACACACCCAGGGAAGAGCAGATTGAACCCACTGTGTCAATGTAACACACGCAGGGAAGAGCAGACTGACCCCATACTTTCAATGTCACCCACCGAGGGAAGAGCAGACTGGCCTCTCTCTGTCAATGTAACGCACCCAGGGAAGAGCAGACTGAAACCACTCTGGCAATGTAACACACCCAGGGAAGAGCAGACTGACCCCTTTCTCTCAACGTTATAAACCCGGGGAAGATCAGACTGACCCAACTCTGTCAATGTTACACACACTGGGAAGAGCAGAGTGACCCCACTCTGTCAATGTAACACACCCAGGGAAGAACAGACTGACCCCACTCTGTCAATGTAACACACCCAGGGAAGTACAGACTGACCCCACTCTGTCATTGTAACACACCCAGGGAAGAGCAGACGGGCCTCAATCTGTCAATGTAACACTCCCAGGGAAGAGCAGACTGACCCCTCTCTGTCAATGTAACACACCCAGGGAAGAGCAGACTGAACTCACTCTGTCAATGTAACACACCCAGGGAAGAGCAGACTGAAACGACTCTGGCAATGCAACACACCCAGGGAAGAGCAGACTGACCTCACCCGGTCAAATATAACAGACACAGGGAAGAGCAGACTGACCACACTCTGTCATTGCAACACACCCAGGGAAGAGCAGACGGACCCCTTTCTGTCAACGTTATACCCCCAGGGAAGATCAGACTGACCCAACTCTGTCAATGTAACACACCGCGGGAAGAGCAGACTGACCCCACTCGGTCAATGTAAAACACCCAAGGAAGAGCAGACTGACCCCACTCTGTCATTGTAACACACCCACGGAAGAGCAGACTGACCCCTCTCTGTCAATGTAACACACCCAGGGAAGAGCAGACTGACCCCACTCTGTCAATGTAACACACCCAGGGAAGAGCAGACTGACCCCACTGTGTCAATGTAACACACCCAAGGAAGAGCAGACTGACCCCACACATTCAATGGAACACATCCAGGGAAGAGCAGACTGACCCCTCTCTGTCAATGTAACACACCCAGGGAAGAGCAGACTGACCCCACTGTGTCAATGTAACACACCCAGGGAAGAGCAGACTGACCCCACTCTGTCAATGTCACGCACCCAGGGAAGAGCAGACTGACCCCACCCTGTCAAAGTAACACACCCAGGGAAGGGCAGACTGACCCCACTCTGTCAATGTAACACTCCCAGGGAAGAGCAGACTGACCCCACTCTGTCAATTTAAAACACCCAGGGAAGTGCACGCTGACCCCACTCTGTAAATGTAACACACCCAGGGAAGAGCAGACTGACCCCACTCTGTCAATGGAACACATGAAGGGAAGAACAGACTGACCCCACCCTGTCAATGTAACACACTCAGGGAAGAGCAGACTGACCCCCCTTTGTAAATGAAACACACCCAGGGAAGAGTAGACAGACCCCACTCTGCCAATATAACCCAGCCAGGGAAGAGCAGACTGACCCCACTCTGTCAATGTAACACACCCAGGGAAGAGCAGACTGACCCCTTTCTGTCTACGTTACACACCCAGGGAAGATCAGACTGACCCAACTCTGTCAATGTAACACATTCTGGGAAGAGCAGACTGACCCCACTCTGTCAATGCAACACACCCAGGGAAGAGCAGACTGACCCCACTCTATCATTGTAACACACCCAGGGAAGAGCAGACTGACTTCACTCTGTCAATGAAACACACCCAGGGAAGTGCACGCTGACCCCACTCTGTCAATGTAACACACCCAGGGAAGAGCAGACTGACCACACCCTGTCAATGTAACACACTCAGGGAAGAGCAGACTGACCCCCCTCTGTAAATGAAACACACCCAGGGAAGAGTAGACTGACCCCACTCTGCCAATATAACCCAGCCAGGGAAGAGCAGACTGACCCCACTCTGTCAATGTAACACACCCAGGGAAGGGCAGACTGACCCCACTCTGCCAATGTAACACACCCAGGGATGAGCAGACTGACCACTCTCTGTCAATGTAACACTCCCAGGGAAGAACGAACTGACACCACTCTGGCAATGTAACACGCCCAGGGAAAAGCAGACTGACCTCACTCGGTCAATATAACAGACACAGGGAAGAGCAGACTGACCACACTCTGTCATTGCAACACACCCAGGGAAGAGCAGACTGAGTTCACTCTGTCAATGTAACACACCCAGGGAAGTGCAGACTGACCCCTGTCTCTCAACATTATACACCCAGGTAACATCAGACTGTCCCAACTCTGTCAATGTAACACCCCCAGGAAAGAGCAGACTGACCCCACTCTGTCAATGTAACACACCCTGGGAAGAGCAGACTGACCCCACTCTGTCATTGTAACACACCCAGGGAAGAGCAGACTGACCTCACTCTGTCAATGTAACACACCCAGGGAAGGGCAGACTAACCCCATTGTCAATGTAACACACCCAGGGAAAGGCAGACGGACCCTGTTCTGTCAATGTAACACACCCAGGGAAGAGCATACTGACCCCACTCTGTCAATGTAACGCACCCAGGGAAGAGCAGACTGACCCCACTCTGTCAGTATAACACACCCAGGGAAGAGCAGACTGACCCCACTCTGTCAATGTAACACACCCAGGGAAGAGCAGACTGACCCCACTCTGTCAATGTAAGACACACAGGGAAGAGTAGACTCACCCCACTCTGTTAATGTGAAACACCCAGGGAAGAGCAGACTGACCCCACTCTGTCAATGCAACACACCCTGGGAAGAGCAGACTGACCCCACTCTATCATTGTAACACACCCAGGGAAGAGCAGACTGGCTTCACTCTGTCAATGTAACACACCCAGGGAAGAGCAGACTGACCCCATTCTGTCAATGTAACACACAGAGGGATGAGCAGACTGACCCCACTCTGTCAATGTAACTCACCCAGGGAAGAGAAGATTGCCCCCGCTTTGTCAATGTAACACACCCAGGGGAGACCAGAGTGACCTCTCTGTCTCAATGTAACTCACCTAGGGAAGAGCAGACTGACCCCACTCTGTCAAAGTAACACACTCAGGGAAGAGCAGACTGTCCCCACTCTGTCAAAGTAACACACTCAGGGAAGAGCAGACTGACCTCACTCTGTCAATGTAACACACCCAGGGAACAGCAGACTGTCCCCAGTCTGTCAATGTAACACACCCAGGGAAGAGCAGACTGACCCCACTCTGTCAATCTCACGCACCCAGGGAAGAGCACACTGACCGCACTCTGTCAATGTAACTCACCCAGGGAAGAGAAGATTGCCCCCCCTTTGTCAATGTAACACACCCAGGGGAGACCAGAGTGACCTCTCTATCTCAATGTAACTCACCTAGGGAAGAGCAGACTGACCCCACTCTGTCAAAGTAACACACTCAGGGAAGAGCAGATTGACCCCACTCAGTCAATGTAACCCACCCTGGGAAGAGCAGACTGACCCCACTCTATCAATGTAAAACACCCAGGGAAGAGCAGACTGACCCCACTCTGTCAATGTAAAACACCCAGGGAAGAGCAGACTGACCCCTTTCTGTCAACGTTTCACACCCAGGGAAGATCAGACTGACCCAACTCTGTCAATGTAACACATTCAGGGAAGAGCAGACTGACCCAACTCTGTCATTGTAACACACCCAGGGAAGAGCAGACTGACCCCTCTCTGTCATTGTAACGCACCCAGGGAAGAGCAGACTGACCTCACTCTGTCAATGTAACACACCCAGGGAAATGCAGACTGAGCCCCCTCTGTCAATGTAACACACCCAGGGAACAGAAGATTGACCTGGCGAGGTCAATGTAACATACCCAGGGAAGATCAGACTGACCCAACTCTGTCAATGTAACACATTCAGGGAAGAGCAGAGTGACCCCACTCTGTCAATGTAACACACCCAGGGAAGAACAGACTGACCCCACTCTGTCATTGTAACACACCCAGGGAAGAGCAGACGGACCTCAATCTGTCAATGTAACACTCCCAGGGAAGAGCAGACTAACCGCACTCTGTCAATGTAACACACCCAGGGAAAGGCACACGGACCCTGTTCTGTCAATGTAACACACCCAGGGAACAGCATACTGACCCCACTCTGTCAATGTAACGCACCCAGGGAAGAACAGACTGACCCCACTCTGTCAATAGCTCAGACCCAGGGAAGAGCAGACTGACCCCACTCTGTCAATGTAACACACCCAGGGAAGAGCAGACTGACCCCACTCTGTCAATGTAACACACTCAGGGAAGAACACACTGACCCCACTCTGTCAATGTAACGCACCCAGGGAAGAGAAGATTGACCCCCCTCTGTCAATGTAACGCACCCTGGGAAGAGCAGAGTGACCCCACTCTGTCAATGTCAGACACTCAGGGAAGAGTAGACTGACCCCACTCTGTCAATGTAATACACCCAGGGTAGAGCAGACTGACCTCACTCTGTCAATGTAACACACCCAGGGAAGAGCAGACTGTCCCCACTCTGTCAATGTAACACACCCAGGGAAGAGCAGACTGACCCCAATCTGTCAATGTAAAACACCCAGGGAAGAGCAGACTGACCCCACTCTGTCAATGTCACGCACCCAGGGAAGAGCAGACTGACCCCACTCTGTCAATGTAACACACCCAGGGAAGAGCAGACTGACCCCACTCTGTCAATGTCACGCACCCAGGGAAGAGCACACTGACCGCACTCTGTCAATGTAACACACCCAGGGAAGAGCAGACTGACCCCACTCTGTCAATGTAACACACCCTGGGAAGAGCAGACTGACCCAAATCTGTCAATGTAACACACCCAGTGAAGAGCAGACTGACCCCACTCTGTCACTGTAACACACCCAGGGAAGAGCAGACTGACCCCACGCTGTCAATGTAACAAACCCATGGAAGAGCAGACTGACCACACTCTGTCAATGTAACAGACGCTGGTAAGAGCAGACTGACCGCACTCAGTCAATGTAACCCACCCAGGGAAGAGCAGACTGACCCCACTCTGTCAATCTAATGCACCCTGGGAAGAGCAGACTGACCCCACTCTGTCACTGTAACACACCCAGGGACGAGCAGACTGACCCCACTCTGTCAATGTAACACGCCCAGGGAAGCGTAGACTGACCCCACACTGTCAATGAAACACACCCAAGGAAGAGCAGACTGACCCCACTCTGTCAATGTAACATACCCTGGGAGGAGCAGACTGACCCCACTCTGTCAATGTAACACACCCTGGGAAGAGCAGACTGACCGCACTCTGTCAATGTAACTCACGCAGGGAAGAGAAGACGGACCCCACTCTGTCAATGTAACACACCCTGGGAGGAGCAGACTGACCCCACTCTGTCAATGTAACACACCCAGGGAAGAGCAGACTGACCCCACTCTGTCAATGTAAGACACCCAGTGCAGAGTAGACTGATCCCACTCTGTCAATGTAACACACCCAGGGAAGAGCAGACTGACCTCACTCTGTCAATGTAACACACCCAGGGAAGAGCAGACTGACCCCACTCTGTCAATGTAACACACCCAGGGAAGAGCAGACTGACCCCACTCTGTCAATGTAAAAAACCCAGGGAAGAGCAGACTGACCTCACTCTGTCAATGTAACACACCCAGGGAAGAGCAGACTGACCCCACTCTGTCAATGTAACACACCCAGGGAAGATCAGACTGACCCAACTCTGTCAATGTAACACATTCTGGGAAGAGCAGGCTGACCCAACTCTGTCATTGTAACACACCCAGGGAAGAGCAGACTGACCCCTCTTTGTCATTGTAACACACCCAGGGAAGAGCAGACTGACCTCACTCTGTCAATGGAACACACCCAGGGAAGAGCAGACTGAGCCCCCTCTGTCAATGTAACACAACCAGGGAACAGACGATTGACCTGGCTAGGTCAATGTAACATACCCAGGGAAGAGCAGACTAACCCCACTCTGTCAATGTAACACACCCAGGGAAGAGCAGACTGACCCCACTCTGTCAATGTAACACACCCAGGGAAGTGCACGCTGACCCCACTCTGTCAATGTAACACTCCCAGGGAAGAGCAGACTGACCCCACTCTGTCAATTTAAAACACCCAGGGAAGTGCACGCTGACCCCACTCTGTCAATGTAACACACCCAGGGAAGAGCAGACTGACCCCACTCTGACAATGGAACACATGAAGGGAAGAGCAGACTGACCCCACCCTGTCAATGTAACACACTCAGGGAAGAGCAGGCTGACCCCCCTCTGTCAATGAAACACACCCAGGGAAGAGTAGACTGACCCCACTCTGCCAATATAACCCAGCCAGGGAAGAGCAGACTGACCCCACTCTCTCAATGTAACACACCCAGGGAAGGGCAGACTGACCCCACTCTGCCAATGTAACACACCCAGGGATGAGCAGACTGACCACTCTCTGTCAATGTAACACTCCCAGGGAAGAACGAACTGACACCACTCTGGCAATGTAACACACCCAGGGAAAAGCAGATTGACCTCACTCGGTCAATATAACAGACACAGGGAAGAGCAGACTGACCACACTCAGTCAATGTCACGCACCCAGGGAAGAGCAGACTGACCCCACTCTGTCATTGTAACACACCCAGGGAAGAGCAGACTGACCCCACTGTGTCAATGTCACGCACCCAGGGAAGAGCACACTGACCGCACTCTCTCAATGTAACACACCCAGGGAAGAGCAGACTGACCACACTCTGTCAATGTAACACACCCTGGGAAGAGCAGACTTACCCCAATCTGTCAATGTAACACACCCTGGGAAGAGCAGACTGACCCCACTCTGTCACTGTAACAAACCCAGGGAAGAGCAGACTGACCCCACTTTGTCAATGTAACAAACCCATGGAAGAGCAAACTGACCCCAATCTGTCAATGTAACAGACGCTGGTAAGAGCAGACTGACCGCACTCAGTCAATGTAACCCACCCAGGGAAGAGCAGACTGACCCCACTCTGTCAATCTAATGCACCCTGGGAAGAGCAGACTGACCCCACTCTGTCACTGTAACACACCCAGGGACGAGCAGACTGACCCCACCCTGTCAATGTAACACGCCCAGGGAAGGGTAGACTGACCCCACTCTGTCAATGAAACACACCCAAGGAAGAGTAGACTGAACCCACTCTGTCAATGTAACATACCCTGGGAGGAGCCGACTGATCCCACTGTGTCAATGTAACACACCCTGGGAAGAGCAGACTGACCGCACTCTGTCAATGTAACACACGCAGGGAAGAGTAGACTGACCCCACTCTGTCAATGTAACACACGCAGGGAAGAGTAGACTGACCCCACTCTGTCAATGTAACACACACAGGGAAGAGCAGACGGACCGCACTCTGTCAATGTAACACACCCTGGGAGGAGCAGACTGACCCCACTCTGTCAATGTAACACACCCAGGGAAGAGCAGACTGACCCCACTCTGTCAATGTAAGACACCCAGTGCAGAGTAGACTGATCCCACTCTGTCAATGTAACACACCCAGGGAAGAGCAGACTGACCTCACTCTGTCAATGTAACACACCCAGGGAAGAGCAGACTGACTCCACTCTGTCAATGTAACACACCCAGGGAAGAGCAGACTGACCCCACTCTGTCAATGTAATACACCCAGGGAAGAGCAGACTGACCCCTTTCTGTCAACGTTTCACACCCAGGGAAGATCAGACTGACCCAACTCTGTCAATGTAACACATTCTGGGAAGAGCAGGCTGACCCAACTCTGTCATTGTAACACACCCAGGGAAGAGCAGACTGACCCCTCTCTGTCATTGTAACACACCCAGGGAAGAGCAGACTGACCTCACTCTGAAAATGTAACACACCCAGGGAAGAGCAGACTGAGCCCCCTCTGTCAATGTAACACAACCAGGGAACTGACGATTGACCTGGCTAGGTCAATGTAACATACCCAGGGAAGAGCAGACTAACCGCACTCTGTCAATGTAACACACAATGGGAAGAGCAGACTGACCCCACTCTGTCAATGTAACACACCCAGGGAAGAGCAGACTGACCCCACTCTGTCAATGTCACGCACCCAGGGAAGAGCAGATTGACCGCACTCTGTCAATGTAACACACCGCGGGAAGAGCAGACTGACCCCACTCGGTCAATGTAACACACCCAGGGAAGAGCAGACTGACCTCACTCTGTCAATGTAACACACCCAGGGAAGAGCAGACTGACCCCACTCTGTAAATGTAACACACCCAGGGAACAGCAGACTGACCCCACTCTGTCAATGTCACGCACCCAGTGAAGAGCAGACTGACCCCACCCTGTCAAAGTAACACACCCAGGGAAGGGCAGACTGACCCCACTCTGTCAATGTAACATTCCCAGGGAAGAGCAGACTGACCCCACTCTGTCAATTTAAAACATCCAGGGAAGTGCACGCTGACCCCACTCTGTCAATGTAACACACCCAGGGAAGAGCAGACTGACCCCACTCTGTCAATGGAACACATGAAGGGAAGAGCAGATTGACCCCACCCTGTCAATGTAACACACTCAGGGAAGAGCAAAAATGACCCCCCTCTGTCAATGAAACACACCCAGGGAAGAGTAGACTGACCCCACTCTGCCAATATAAACCAGCCAGGGAAGAGCAGACTGACCCCACTCTGTCAATTTAACACACCCAGGGAAGGGCAGACTGACCCCACTCTGTCAATGTAACACACCCAGGGAAAAGCAGACTGACCTCACTCGGTCAATATAACAGACACAGGGAAGAGGAGACTGACCCCACTCTGTCAATGAAACACACCCAGGGAAGAGTAGACTGACCCCACTCTGCCAATATAACCCAGCCAGGGAAGAGCAGACTGACCCCACTCTGTCAATTTAACACACCCAGGGAAGGGCAGACTGACCCCACTCTGTCAATGTAACACACCCAGGGAAAAGCAGACTGACCTCACTCGGTCAATATAACAGACACAGGGAAGAGCAGACTGACCACACTCTGTCAATGTCACGCACCCAGGGAACAGCAGACTGACCCCACTCTGTCAATGTAACACACGCAGGTAAGAGCAGACTGACCCCAATCTGTCAATGTAACAGACGCTGGTAAGAGCAGACTGACCGCACTCAGTCAATGTAACCCACCCAGGGAAGAGCAGACTGACCCCACTCTGTCAATCTAATGCACCCTGGGAAGAGCAGACTGACCACACTCTGTCACTGTAACACACCCAGGGACGAGCAGACTGACCCCACTCTGTCAATGAAACACACCCAGGGAAGAGTAGACTGACCCCACTCTGCCAATATAACCCAGCCAGGGAAGAGCAGACTGACCCCACTCTGTCAATTTAACACACCCAGGGAAGGGCAGACTGACCCCACTCTGTCAATGTAACACACCCAGGGAAAAGCAGACTGACCTCACTCGGTCAATATAACAGACACAGGGAAGAGCAGACTGACCACACTCTGTCAATGTCACGCACCCAGGGAAGAGCAGACTGACCCCACTCAGTCAATGTAACACACGCAGGGAAGAGTAGACTGACCCCACTCTGTCAATGTAACACACCCAGGGAAGAGCAGACTGACCCCACTTTGTTAATGTAACAAACCCATGGAAGAGCAGACTGACCCCAATCTGTCACTGTAACAGACGCTGGTAAGAGCAGACTGACCGCACTCAGTCAATGTAACCCACCCAGGGAAGAGCAGACTGACCCCACTCTGTCAATCTAATGCACCCTGGGAAGAGCAGACTGACCCCACTCTGTCACTGTAACACACCCAGGGACGAGCAGACTGACCCCACTCTGTCAATGTAACACGCCCAGGGAAGGGTAGACTGACCCCACTCTGTCAATGAAACACACCCAAGGAAGAGCAGACTGACCCCACTCTGTCAATGTAACATACCCTGGGAGGAGCAGACTGACCCCACTCTGTCAATGTAACACATGCAGGGAAGAGTAGACTGACCCCCCTCTGTCAATGAAACACACCCAGGTAAGAGTAGACTGACCCCACTCTGCCAATATAACCCAGTCAGGGAAGAGCAGACTGACCCCACTCTGTCAATGTAACACACCCAGGGAAGGGCAGACTGACCCCACTCTGCCAATGTCACACACCCAGGGATGAGCAGACTGACCACTCTCTGTCAATGTAACACTCCCAGGGAAGAACTAACTGACACCACTCTGGCAATGTAACACATCCAAGGAAAAGCAGACTGACCTCACTCGGTCAATATAACAGACACAGGGAAGAGCAGACTGACCACACTCTGTCATTGCAACACACCCAGGGAAGAGCAGACTGAGTTCACTCTGTCAATGTAACACACCCAGGGAAGAGCAGACTGACCCCTGTCTCTCAACGTTATACACCCAGGGAACATCAGACTGTCCCAACTCTGTCAATGTAACACACCCAGGAAAGAGCAGACTGACCCCACTCTGTCAATGTAACACAACCTGGGAAGAGCAGACTGACCCCACTCTGTCATTGTAACACTCCCAGGGAAGAGCAGACTGACCTCACTCTGTCAATGTAACACACCCAGGTAAGAGCAGACTAACCCCATTGTCAATGTAACACACCGAGGGAAAGGCAGACGGACCCTGTTCTGTCAATGTAACACACCCAGGGAAGAGCATACTGACCCCACTCTGTCAATGTAACGCACCCAGGGAAGAGCAGACTGACCCCACTCTGTCAGTATAACACACACAGGGAAGTGTAGACTGACCCCACTCTGTCAATGTAACACACCCAGGGAAGAGCAGACTCACCCCACTCTGTTCATGTAAAACACCCAGGGAAGAGCAGACTGACCCTTTCTGTCAACGTTACACACCCAGGGAAGATCAGACTGACCCAACTCTGTCAATGTAACTCATTCTGGGAAGAGCAGACTGACCCCACTCTGTCAATGCAGCACACCCAGGGAAGAACAGACTGACCCCACTCTATCATTGTAACACACCCGGGGAAGAGCAGACTCACTTCACTCTGTCATTGTAACACACCCAGGGAAGAGCAGACTGACCCCATTCTGTCAATGTAACACACACAGGGAAGAGCAGACTGACCCCACTCTGTCAATGTAACTCACCCAGGGAAGAGAAGATTGCCCCCCCTTTGTCAATGTAACACACCCAGGGGAGACCAGAGTGACCTCTCTATCTCAATGTAACTCACCAAGGGAAGAGCAGACTGACCCCACTCTGTCAAAGTAACACACTCAGGGAAGAGCAGACTGTCCCCACTCTGTCAAAGTAACACACTCAGGGAAGAGCAGACTGAGCTCACTCTGTCAATGTAACACACCCAGGGAAGAGCAGACTGTCCCCACTCTGTCAAAGTAACACACTCGGGGAAGTGCAGACTGACCCCACTCTGTCAATGTAATACACCCAGGGAAGAGCAGACTGACCCCACCCTGTCAATGTAACACACCCAGGGAAGAGCAGACTGACCCCACTCTGTCAATGTAACACACCCAGGGAAGAGCAGACTGAACCCACCCTGTCTCTGTAACACACCCAGGGAAGAGCAGACTGACACCACCCTGTCAATGTAACACACCCAGGGAAGAGCAGACACACCCCACTCTGTCAATGTAACATACTCGGGGAATAGCAGTCTGACCCCACTCTGTCAATGTATCACACCCAGGGGAGAGCAGACTGAACCAACCCTGTGAATGTAACTCACCCAGGGAAGAGCAGACAGACCTCACTCTGTCAATGTAACACACCGCGGGAAGAGCAGACTGACCCCACTCTGTCAATGTAACACACCCAAGTAAGAGCAGACTGACCCCACTCTGTCATTGTAACACATCCAGGGAAGAGCAGACTGACCCCTCTCTGTCAATGTAACTCACAAAGGGAACAGAAGATTGACCTCACTCGGTCAATGTAACATACCCCAGGAAGAGCAGACTAACCCCACTCTGTCAATGTAACACACCCAGGGAAGAGCAGATTGATCCCACTGTGTCAATGTAACACACCCAGGGAAGAGCAGACTGACCCCACACTTTCAATGTAACACATCCAAGGAAGAGCAGACTGACCGCATTCGGTCAATGTAACCCACCCAGGGAAGAGCAGACTGACCCCTCTCTGTCAATGTAACACACCCAGGGAAGAGCAGATTTACCACACTCTGTCAATGTAACAAACCCAGGGAAGAGCAGACTGACCCCACTCTGTCAATGTAACACACCCAGGGAATAGCAGACTGACCCCATTCTGTCAATGTAACACACCCAGGTAAGAACAGAATGACCCCACTCTGTCAATGTAAGACACCCAGGGGAGAGCAGACTTACCCCACTCTGTCAATGTAACACACCCAGGGAAGAGCAGACTGACCCCACTCTGTCAATGTAACACATACAGGGAAGAGCAGACAGACCCCGTTCTGTCAATGTAACCCACCCAGGGAAGAACAGACTGACCCCACTCTGTCAATGTAACACACCCAGTGAAGAGCAGACTGACCCCACTCTGTCAATGTCACCCACCCAGTGAAGAGCAGACTGACCCCTCTCCCTCCATGTAACTCACCCAGGGAAGAGCAGACTGACCCCATTCTGTCAATGTAACCCACCCAGCGAAGAGCAGAGTGACCGCACTCAGTCAATGTAACCCACGCAGGGAAGAGCAGACTGACCCCACTCTGTCATTATCACAGACCCAGGAAAGAGCAGACTCACCCAACTCAGTCAAAATAACACACCCAGTGGAGACCAGAGTGACCCCTCTATCAAAATGTAACTCACCTAGGGAAGAGCAGACTGACCCCACTCTGTCAAAGTAACACACTCAGGGAAGAGCAGACTCTTCCCACTCTGTCAAAGTAACACACTCAGGGAAGAGCAGACTGACCTCACTCTGTCAATGTAACACACGCAGGGAAGAGCAGACACACCCCACTCTGTCAATGTAACATACTCATGGAATAGCAGTCTGACCCCACTCTTTCAATGTATCACACCCAGGGGAGAGCAGACTGAACCAACCCTGTCAATGTAACTCACCCAGGAAGAGCAGACAGACCTCACTCTGTCAATGTAACACACCGCGGGAAGAGCAGACTGACCCCACTCTGTCAATGTAACACACCCAAGGAAGAGCAGACTGACACCACTCTGTCATTGTAACACATCCAGTGAAGAGCAGACTGACCTCTCTCTGTCAATGTAACTCACCCAGGGAACATAAGATTGACCTCACTCGGTCAATGTAACATACCCAGGGAAGAGCAGACTAACCCCACTCTGTCAATGTAACACACCCAGGGAAGAGCAGATTGATCCCACTGTGTCAATGTAACACACCCAGGGAAGAGCAGACTGACCCCACACTTTCAATGTAACACATCCAGGGAAGAGCAGATTTACCCCACTCTGTCAATGTAACACACCCAGGGAAGAGGAGACTGACCCCATTCTGTCAATGTAACACACCCAGGGAAGAACAGACTGACCCCACTCTGTCAATGTAAGACACCCAGGGGAGAGCAGACTTACCCCACTCTGTCAATGTAACACACCCAGGGAAGAGCAGACTGACCCCACTCTGTCAATGTAACACAACCAGGGAAGAGCAGACAGACCCCGTTCTGTCAATGTAACCCACCCAGGGAAGAACAGACTGACCCCACTCTGTCAATGTAATACACCCAGGGAAGAGCAGACTGACCCCACGCTGTCAATGTAACTCACCCAGTGAAGAGCAGACTGACCCCTCTCCCTCCATGTAACTCACCCAGGGAAGAGCAGACTGACCCCATTGTGTCAATGTAACCCACCCAGGGAAGAGCAGACTGACCGCACTCTGAAATTATCACAGACCCAGGGAAGAGCAGACTCACCCAACTCTGTCAATGTAACACACCCAGGGGAGACCAGAGTGACCCCTCTATCACAATGTAACTCACCTAGGGAAGAGCAGACTGACCCCACTCTGTCAAAGTAACACACTCAGGGAATAGCAGACTCTTCCCACTCTGTCAAAGTAACACACTCAGGGAAGAGCAGACTGACCTGACTCTGTCAATTTAATACTCCCAGAGAAGAGCTGACTGTCCCCACTCTGTCAATGTAACACACCCAGGGAAGAGCAGACTGACCCCACTCTGTCAATGTAACACACCCAGGGAAGAGCAGATTGACACCTCTCCCTCCGTGTAACTCACCCAGGGAAGAGCAGACTGACCCCACTCTTTCAATGTAACACACCCAGGGAAGTGCAGACTGACCCCACTCTGTCAATGTAACACACCCAGGGGAGAGCAGACTGACCCCTCTCTCTCCACGTAACTCACCCAGGGAAGAGCAGACTGACCCTACTCTGTCAATGTAACACACCCAGGGAAAAGCAGACTGACCCCATTCTGTCAATGTAACACACCCAGGAAAGAGCAGACTGACCCCACTCTGTCAATATCACAGACCCAGGGAAGAGCAGACTCACCCAACTCTGTCAATGTAACACACCCAGGGGAGAGCAGACTGACCCCTCTATCTCAATGTAACTCACCCAGGGAAGAGCAGACTGACCGCACTCTGTCAATGTAACACACCCAGGGAAGAGCAGATTGATCCCACTGTGTCAACGTAACACACCCAGGGAAGAGCAGACTGACCCCACACTTTCAATGTAACACATCCAGGGAAGAGCAGACTGACCGCACTCGGTCAATGTAACCCACCCAGGGAAGAGCAGACTGACCCCTCTCTGTCAATGTAACACAGCCAGGGAAGAGCAGATTTACCCCACTCAGTCAATGTAACACACCCAGGGAAGAGCAGACTGACCCCATTCTGTCAATGTAACACACCCAGGGAAGAACAGACTGACCCCACTCTGTCAATGTAACACACCCAGGGAAGAGCAGACTGACCCCATTCTGTCAATGTAACACACCCAGGGAAGAACAGACTGACCCCACTCTGTCAATGTAAGACACCCAGGGGAGAGCAGACTTACCGCACTCTGTCAATGTAACACACCCAAGGAAGAGCAGACTGAACCCACTCTGCCAATGTAACACACCCAGGGATGAGCAGACTGACCACTCTCTGTCAATGTAACACTCCCAGGGAAGAACGAACTGACACCACTCTGGCAATGTAACACACCCAGGGAAAAGCAGACTGACCTCACTCGGTCAATATAACACACACAGGGAAGAGCAGACTGACCACACTCTGTCATTGCAACACACCCAGGGAAGAGCAGACTGAGTTCACTCTGTCAATGTAACACACCCAGGGAAGAGCAGACTGACCCCTGTCTCTCAACGTTATACACCCAGGGAACATCAGATTGTCCCAACTCTGTCAATGTAACACACCCAGGAAAGAGCAGACTGACCCCACTCTGTCAATGTAACACACCCTGGGAAGAGCAGACTGACCCCACTCTGTCATTGTAACACACCCAGGGAAGAGCAGACTGACCTCACTCTGTCAATGTAACACACCCAGGGAAGAGCAGACTAACCCCATTGTCAATGTAACACACCCAGGGAAAGGCAGACGGACCCTGTTCTGTCAATGTAACACACCCAGGGAAGAGCATACTGACCCCACTCTGTCAATGTAATGCACCCAGGGAAGAGCAGACTGACCCCACTCTGTCAGTAGAACACACCCAGGGAAGAGCAGACTGACCCCACTCTGTCAATGTAACACACCCAAGGAAGAGCAGTCTGACCCCACTCTGTCATTGTAACACAGCCAGGGAAGAGCAGACTGACCCCTATCTGTCAATGTAACTCACCCAGGGAACAGAAGATTGACCTCACTCGGTCAATGTAACATACCCAGGGAAGAGCAGACTAACCCCACTCTGTCAATGTAACACACCCAGGGAAGAGCAGACTGACCCCACTCTGTCAATGTAACACACCCAGGGAAGAGCAGACTGACCCCACTCTGTCAATGTCACGCACCCAGGGAAGAGCAGACTGACCGCACTCTGTCAATGTAACACACCCAGGGAAGAGCAGATTGATCCCACTGTGTCAATGTAACACATCCAGGGAAGAGCAGACTGACCCCACACTTTCAATGTAACACATCCAGGGAAGAGCAGACTGACCGCACTCGGTCAATGTAATCCACGCAGGGAAGAGCAGACTGACCCCTCTCTGTCAATGTAACACACCCAGGGAAGAGCAGATTTACCCCACTCTGTCAATGTAACAGACCCAGGGAAGAGCAGACTGACCTCACTCTGTCAATGTAACACACCCAGGGAAGGGCAGACTGACCCCACTCTGTCAATGTAACACACCCAGGGAAGAGCAGACTGACCCCACTCTGTCAATGACACGCACCCAGGGAAGAGCAGACTGACCGCACTCTGTCAATGTAACACACCCAGGGAAGAGCAGATTGATCCCACTGTGTCAACGTAACACACCCAGGGAAGAGCAGACTGACCCCACACTTTCAATGTAACACATCCAGGGAAGAGCAGATTTACCCCACTCAGTCAATGTAACACACCCAGGGAAGAGCAGATTGATCCCACTGTGTCAATGTAACCCACCCAGGGAAGAGCAGACAGACCCCTCTCTGTCAATGTAACACAGCCAGGGAAGAGCAGATTTACCCCACTCAGTCAATGTAACAGACCCAGGGAAGAGCAGACTGACCCCACTCTGTCAATGTAACACACCCAGGGAAGAGCAACTGACCCCATTCTGTCAATGTAACACACGCAGGGAAGAACAGACTGACCCCACTCTGTCAATGTAAGACACCCAGGGGAGAGCAGACTTACCCCACTCTGTCAAAGTAACACACACAAGGAAGCGCAGACTGACCCCACTCTGTCAATGTAACACAACCAGGGAAGAGCAGACTGAACCCACTCTGTCAATGTAACACTCCCAGGGAAGAGCAGACTGACACCACTCTGTCAATGTAACATACCCAGGGAAGAACAGACTGACCCCACTATGTCATTGTAACACATCCAGGGAAGAGCAGACTGACCCCTCTCTGTCAATGTAACTCACCCAGGGAACATAAGATTGACCTCACTCGGTCAATGTAACATACCCAGGGAAGAGCAGACTAACCCCACTCTGTCAATGTAACACACCCAGGGAAGAGCAGATTGATCCCACTGTGTTAATGTAACACACCCAGGGAAGAGCAGACTGACCCCACACTTTCAATGTAACACATCCAGGGAAGAGCAGACTGACCGCATTCGGTCAATGTAACCCACCCAGGGAAGAGCAGACTGACCCCTCTCTGTCAATGTAACACACCCAGGGAAGAGCAGATTTACCCCACTCTGTCAATGTAACAAACCCAGGGAAGAGCAGACTGACCCCACTCTGTCAATGTAACACACCCAGGGAAGAGCAGACTGACCCCATTCTGTCAATGTAACACACCCAGGGAAGAACAGACTGACCCCACTCTGTCAATGTAAGACACCCAGGGGAGAGCAGACTTACCCTTCTCTGTCAATGTAACACACCCAGGGAAGAGCAGACTGACCCCACTCTGTCAATGTAACACAACCAGGGAAGAGCAGACAGACCCCGTTCTGTCAATGTAACCCACCCAGGGAAGAACAGACTGACCCCACTCTGTCAATGTAACCCACCCAGGGAAGAACAGACTGACCCCACTCTGTCAATGTAACACAACCAGTGAAGAGCAGACTGACCCCACTCTGTCAATGTAACTCACCCAGGGAAGAGCAGACTGACCCCATTCTGTCAATGTAACCCACCCAGGGAAGAGCAGACTGACCGCACTCAGTCAATGTAACCCACCCAGGGAAGAGCAGACTGACCCCACTCTGTCATTATCAGAGACCCAGGGAAGAGCAGACTCACCCAACTCTGTCAATGTAACACACCCAGGGGAGACCAGAGTGACCCCTCTATCACAATTTAACTCACCTAGGGAAGAGCAGACTGACCCCACTCTGTCAAAGTAACACACTCAGGGAAGAGCAGACTCTTCCCACTCTGTCAAAGTAACACACTCAGGGAAGAGCAGACTGACCTCACTCTGTCAATGTAACACACCCAGGGAAGAGCTGACTGTCCCCACTCTGTCAATGTAACACACCCAGGGAAGAGCAGACTGACCCCACCCTGTCAATGTAACACACCCAGGGAAGAGCAGACACACCCCACTCTGTCAATGTAACACACCCAAGGAAGAGCAGACTGACCCCACTCTGTCAATGTAACACACCCAAGGAAGAGCAGACTGACCCCTCTCTGTCAATGTAACTCACCCAGGGAACAGAAGATTGACCTCACTCGGTCAATGTAACATACCCAGGGAAGAGCAGACTGACCCCACACTTTCAATGTAACACATCCAGGGAAGAGCAGACTGACCGCATTCGGTCAATGTAACCCACCCAGGGAAGAGCAGACTGACCCCTCTCTGTCAATGTAACACACCCAGGGAAGAGCAGATTTACCCCACTCTGTCAATGTAACAAACCCAGGGAAGAGCAGACTGACCCCACTCTGTCAATGTAACACACCCAGGGAAGAGCAGACTGACCCCATTCTGTCAATGTAACACACCCAGGGAAGAACAGACTGACCCCACTCTGTCAATGTAAGACACCCAGGGGAGAGCAGACTTACCCCACTCTGTCAATGTAACACACTCAGGGAAGAGCAGATTGACCCCACTCAGTGAATGTAACCCACCCTGGGAAGAGCAGACTGACCCCACTCTGTCAATGTAACACACCCAGGGAAGAGCAGACTGACCCCACTCTGTCAATGTAACACACCCAGGGAAGATCAGACTGACCCAACTCTGTCAATGTAACACATTCTGGGAAGAGCAGACTGACCCCACTCTGTCAATGCAACACACCCAGGGAAGAGCAGACTGACCCCACTCTATCATTGTTACACACCCAGGGAAGAGCAGACTGACTTCACTCTGTCAATGTAACACACCCAGGGAAGAGCAGACTGACCCCATTCTGTCAATGTAACACACACAGGGAAGAGCAGACTGACCCCACTCTGTCAATGTAACTCACCCAGGGAAGAGAAGATTGCCCCCCCTTTGTCAATGTAACATAACCAGGGGAGACCAGAGTGACCTCTCTATCTCAATGTAACTCACCTAGGGAAGAGCAGACTGACCCCACTCTGTCAAAGTAACACACTCAGGGAAGAGCAGACTGACCCCACTCTGTCAATGTAACACACCCAAGGAAGAGCAGACTGACACCACTCTGTCATTGTAACACATCCAGTGAAGAGCAGACTGACCTCTCTCTGTCAATGTAACTCACCCAGGGAACATAAGATTGACCTCACTCGGTCAATGTAACATACCCAGGGAAGAGCAGACTAACCCCACTCTGTCAATGTAACACACCCAGGGAAGAGCAGATTGATCCCACTGTGTCAATGTAACACACCCAGGGAAGAGCAGAATGACCCCACACTTTCAATGTAACACATCCAGGGAAGAGCAGACTGACCGCATTCGGTCAATGTAACCCACCCAGGGAGAGCAGACTGACCCCTCTCTGTCAATGTAACACACCCAGGGAAGAGCAGATTTACCCCACTCTGTCAATGTAACACACCCAGGGAAGAGGAGACTGACCCCATTCTGTCAATGTAACACACCCAGGGAAGAACAGACTGACCCCACTCTGTCAATGTAAGACACCCAGGGGAGAGCAGACTTACCCCACTCTGTCAATGTAAGACACCCAGGGGAGAGCAGACTTACCCTTCTCTGTCAATGTAACACACCCAGGGAAGAGCAGACTGACCCCACTCTGTCAATGTAACACAACCAGGGAAGAGCAGACAGACCCCGTTCTGTCAATGTAACCCACCCAGGGAAGAACAGACTGACCCCACTCTGTCAATGTAACCCACCCAGGGAAGAACAGACTGACCCCACTCTGTCAATGTAACACAACCAGTGAAGAGCAGACTGACCCCACTCTGTCAATGTAACTCACCCAGGGAAGAGCAGACTGACCCCATTCTGTCAATGTAACCCACCCAGGGAAGAGCAGACTGACCGCACTCAGTCAATGTAACCCACCCAGGGAAGAGCAGACTGACCCCACTCTGTCATTATCAGAGACCCAGGGAAGAGCAGACTCACCCAACTCTATCAATGTAACACACCCAGGGGAGACCAGAGTGACCCCTCTATCACAATTTAACTCACCTAGGGAAGAGCAGACTGACCCCACTCTGTCAAAGTAACACACTCAGGGAAGAGCAGACTCTTCCCACTCTGTCAAAGTAACACACTCAGGAAAGAGCAGACTGACCCCACTCTGTCAATGTAACACACCCTGGGAAGAGCAGACTGACCCCACTCTGTCATTGTAACACACCCAGGGAAGAGCAGACTGACCTCACTCTGTCAATGTAACACACCCAGGGAAGAGCAGACTAACCCCATTGTCAATGTAACACACCCAGGGAAAGGCAGACGGACCCTGTTCTGTCAATGTAACACACCCAGGGAAGAGCATACTGACCCCACTCTGTCAATGTAATGCACCCAGGGAAGAGCAGACTGACCCCACTCTGTCAGTAGAACACACCCAGGGAAGAGCAGACTGACCCCACTCTGTCAATGTAACACACCCAAGGAAGAGCAGTCTGACCCCACTCTGTCATTGTAACACAGCCAGGGAAGAGCAGACTGACCCCTATCTGTCAATGTAACTCACCCAGGGAACAGAAGATTGACCTCACTCGGTCAATGTAACATACCCAGGGAAGAGCAGACTAACCCCACTCTGTCAATGTAACACACCCAGGGAAGAGCAGACTGACCCCACTCTGTCAATGTAACACACCCAGGGAAGAGCAGACTGACCCCACTCTGTCAATGTCACGCACCCAGGGAAGAGCAGACTGACCGCACTCTGTCAATGTAACACACCCAGGGAAGAGCAGATTGATCCCACTGTGTCAATGTAACACATCCAGGGAAGAGCAGACTGACCCCACACTTTCAATGTAACACATCCAGGGAAGAGCAGACTGACCGCACTCGGTCAATGTAATCCACGCAGGGAAGAGCAGACTGACCCCTCTCTGTCAATGTAACACACCCAGGGAAGAGCAGATTTACCCCACTCTGTCAATGTAACAGACCCAGGGAAGAGCAGACTGACCTCACTCTGTCAATGTAACACACCCAGGGAAGGGCAGACTGACCCCACTCTGTCAATGTAACACACCCAGGGAAGAGCAGACTGACCCCACTCTGTCAATGACACGCACCCAGGGAAGAGCAGACTGACCGCACTCTGTCAATGTAACACACCCAGGGAAGAGCAGATTGATCCCACTGTGTCAACGTAACACACCCAGGGAAGAGCAGACTGACCCCACACTTTCAATGTAACACATCCAGGGAAGAGCAGATTTACCCCACTCAGTCAATGTAACACACCCAGGGAAGAGCAGATTGATCCCACTGTGTCAATGTAACCCACCCAGGGAAGAGCAGACAGACCCCTCTCTGTCAATGTAACACAGCCAGGGAAGAGCAGATTTACCCCACTCAGTCAATGTAACAGACCCAGGGAAGAGCAGACTGACCCCACTCTGTCAATGTAACACACCCAGGGAAGAGCAACTGACCCCATTCTGTCAATGTAACACACGCAGGGAAGAACAGACTGACCCCACTCTGTCAATGTAAGACACCCAGGGGAGAGCAGACTTACCCCACTCTGTCAAAGTAACACACACAAGGAAGCGCAGACTGACCCCACTCTGTCAATGTAACACAACCAGGGAAGAGCAGACTGAACCCACTCTGTCAATGTAACACTCCCAGGGAAGAGCAGACTGACACCACTCTGTCAATGTAACATACCCAGGGAAGAACAGACTGACCCCACTATGTCATTGTAACACATCCAGGGAAGAGCAGACTGACCCCTCTCTGTCAATGTAACTCACCCAGGGAACATAAGATTGACCTCACTCGGTCAATGTAACATACCCAGGGAAGAGCAGACTAACCCCACTCTGTCAATGTAACACACCCAGGGAAGAGCAGATTGATCCCACTGTGTCAATGTAACACACCCAGGGAAGAGCAGACTGACCCCACACTTTCAATGTAACACATCCAGGGAAGAGCAGACTGACCGCATTCGGTCAATGTAACCCACCCAGGGAAGAGCAGACTGACCCCTCTCTGTCAATGTAACACACCCAGGGAAGAGCAGATTTACCCCACTCTGTCAATGTAACAAACCCAGGGAAGAGCAGACTGACCCCATTCTGTCAATGTAACACACCCAGGGAAGAACAGACTGACCCCACTCTGTCAATGTAAGACACCCAGGGGAGAGCAGACTTACCCTTCTCTGTCAATGTAACACACCCAGGGAAGAGCAGACTGACCCCACTCTGTCAATGTAACACAACCAGGGAAGAGCAGACAGACCCCGTTCTGTCAATGTAACCCACCCAGGGAAGAACAGACTGACCCCACTCTGTCAATGTAACCCACCCAGGGAAGAACAGACTGACCCCACTCTGTCAATGTAACACAACCAGTGAAGAGCAGACTGACCCCACTCTGTCAATGTAACTCACCCAGGGAAGAGCAGACTGACCCCATTCTGTCAATGTAACCCACCCAGGGAAGAGCAGACTGACCGCACTCAGTCAATGTAACCCACCCAGGGAAGAGCAGACTGACCCCACTCTGTCATTATCAGAGACCCAGGGAAGAGCAGACTCACCCAACTCTGTCAATGTAACACACCCAGGGGAGACCAGAGTGACCCCTCTATCACAATTTAACTCACCTAGGGAAGAGCAGACTGACCCCACTCTGTCAAAGTAACACACTCAGGGAAGAGCAGACTCTTCCCACTCTGTCAAAGTAACACACTCAGGGAAGAGCAGACTGACCTCACTCTGTCAATGTAACACACCCAGGGAAGAGCTGACTGTCCCCACTCTGTCAATGTAACACACCCAGGGAAGAGCAGACTGACCCCACCCTGTCAATGTAACACACCCAGGGAAGAGCAGACACACCCCACTCTGTCAATGTAACACACCCAAGGAAGAGCAGACTGACCCCACTCTGTCAATGTAACACACCCAAGGAAGAGCAGACTGACCCCTCTCTGTCAATGTAACTCACCCAGGGAACAGAAGATTGACCTCACTCGGTCAATGTAACATACCCAGGGAAGAGCAGACTGACCCCACACTTTCAATGTAACACATCCAGGGAAGAGCAGACTGACCGCATTCGGTCAATGTAACCCACCCAGGGAAGAGCAGACTGACCCCTCTCTGTCAATGTAACACACCCAGGGAAGAGCAGATTTACCCCACTCTGTCAATGTAACAAACCCAGGGAAGAGCAGACTGACCCCACTCTGTCAATGTAACACACCCAGGGAAGAGCAGACTGACCCCATTCTGTCAATGTAACACACCCAGGGAAGAACAGACTGACCCCACTCTGTCAATGTAAGACACCCAGGGGAGAGCAGACTTACCCCACTCTGTCAATGTAACACACTCAGGGAAGAGCAGATTGACCCCACTCAGTGAATGTAACCCACCCTGGGAAGAGCAGACTGACCCCACTCTGTCAATGTAACACACCCAGGGAAGAGCAGACTGACCCCACTCTGTCAATGTAACACACCCAGGGAAGATCAGACTGACCCAACTCTGTCAATGTAACACATTCTGGGAAGAGCAGACTGACCCCACTCTGTCAATGCAACACACCCAGGGAAGAGCAGACTGACCCCACTCTATCATTGTTACACACCCAGGGAAGAGCAGACTGACTTCACTCTGTCAATGTAACACACCCAGGGAAGAGCAGACTGACCCCATTCTGTCAATGTAACACACACAGGGAAGAGCAGACTGACCCCACTCTGTCAATGTAACTCACCCAGGGAAGAGAAGATTGCCCCCCCTTTGTCAATGTAACATAACCAGGGGAGACCAGAGTGACCTCTCTATCTCAATGTAACTCACCTAGGGAAGAGCAGACTGACCCCACTCTGTCAAAGTAACACACTCAGGGAAGAGCAGACTGACCCCACTCTGTCAATGTAACACACCCAAGGAAGAGCAGACTGACACCACTCTGTCATTGTAACACATCCAGTGAAGAGCAGACTGACCTCTCTCTGTCAATGTAACTCACCCAGGGAACATAAGATTGACCTCACTCGGTCAATGTAACATACCCAGGGAAGAGCAGACTAACCCCACTCTGTCAATGTAACACACCCAGGGAAGAGCAGATTGATCCCACTGTGTCAATGTAACACACCCAGGGAAGAGCAGACTGACCCCACACTTTCAATGTAACACATCCAGGGAAGAGCAGACTGACCGCATTCGGTCAATGTAACCCACCCAGGGAGAGCAGACTGACCCCTCTCTGTCAATGTAACACACCCAGGGAAGAGCAGATTTACCCCACTCTGTCAATGTAACACACCCAGGGAAGAGGAGACTGACCCCATTCTGTCAATGTAACACACCCAGGGAAGAACAGACTGACCCCACTCTGTCAATGTAAGACACCCAGGGGAGAGCAGACTTACCCCACTCTGTCAATGTAAGACACCCAGGGGAGAGCAGACTTACCCTTCTCTGTCAATGTAACACACCCAGGGAAGAGCAGACTGACCCCACTCTGTCAATGTAACACAACCAGGGAAGAGCAGACAGACCCCGTTCTGTCAATGTAACCCACCCAGGGAAGAACAGACTGACCCCACTCTGTCAATGTAACCCACCCAGGGAAGAACAGACTGACCCCACTCTGTCAATGTAACACAACCAGTGAAGAGCAGACTGACCCCACTCTGTCAATGTAACTCACCCAGGGAAGAGCAGACTGACCCCATTCTGTCAATGTAACCCACCCAGGGAAGAGCAGACTGACCGCACTCAGTCAATGTAACCCACCCAGGGAAGAGCAGACTGACCCCACTCTGTCATTATCAGAGACCCAGGGAAGAGCAGACTCACCCAACTCTGTCAATGTAACACACCCAGGGGAGACCAGAGTGACCCCTCTATCACAATTTAACTCACCTAGGGAAGAGCAGACTGACCCCACTCTGTCAAAGTAACACACTCAGGGAAGAGCAGACTCTTCCCACTCTGTCAAAGTAACACACTCAGGGAAGAGCAGACTGACCTCACTCTGTCAATGTAACACACCCAGGGAAGAGCTGACTGTCCCCACTCTGTCAATGTAACACACCCAGGGAAGAGCAGACTGACCCCACCCTGTCAATGTAACACACCCAGGGAAGAGCAGACACACCCCACTCTGTCAATGTAACACACCCAAGGAAGAGCAGACTGACCCCACTCTGTCAATGTAACACACCCAAGGAAGAGCAGACTGACCCCTCTCTGTCAATGTAACTCACCCAGGGAACAGAAGATTGACCTCACTCGGTCAATGTAACATACCCAGGGAAGAGCAGACTGACCCCACACTTTCAATGTAACACATCCAGGGAAGAGCAGACTGACCGCATTCGGTCAATGTAACCCACCCAGGGAAGAGCAGACTGACCCCTCTCTGTCAATGTAACACACCCAGGGAAGAGCAGATTTACCCCACTCTGTCAATGTAACAAACCCAGGGAAGAGCAGACTGACCCCACTCTGTCAATGTAACACACCCAGGGAAGAGCAGACTGACCCCATTCTGTCAATGTAACACACCCAGGGAAGAACAGACTGACCCCACTCTGTCAATGTAAGACACCCAGGGGAGAGCAGACTTACCCCACTCTGTCAATGTAACACACTCAGGGAAGAGCAGATTGACCCCACTCAGTGAATGTAACCCACCCTGGGAAGAGCAGACTGACCCCACTCTGTCAATGTAACACACCCAGGGAAGAGCAGACTGACCCCACTCTGTCAATGTAACACACCCAGGGAAGATCAGACTGACCCAACTCTGTCAATGTAACACATTCTGGGAAGAGCAGACTGACCCCACTCTGTCAATGCAACACACCCAGGGAAGAGCAGACTGACCCCACTCTATCATTGTTACACACCCAGGGAAGAGCAGACTGACTTCACTCTGTCAATGTAACACACCCAGGGAAGAGCAGACTGACCCCATTCTGTCAATGTAACACACACAGGGAAGAGCAGACTGACCCCACTCTGTCAATGTAACTCACCCAGGGAAGAGAAGATTGCCCCCCCTTTGTCAATGTAACATAACCAGGGGAGACCAGAGTGACCTCTCTATCTCAATGTAACTCACCTAGGGAAGAGCAGACTGACCCCACTCTGTCAAAGTAACACACTCAGGGAAGAGCAGACTGACCCCACTCTGTCAATGTAACACACCCAAGGAAGAGCAGACTGACACCACTCTGTCATTGTAACACATCCAGTGAAGAGCAGACTGACCTCTCTCTGTCAATGTAACTCACCCAGGGAACATAAGATTGACCTCACTCGGTCAATGTAACATACCCAGGGAAGAGCAGACTAACCCTACTCTGTCAATGTAACACACCCAGGGAAGAGCAGATTGATCCCACTGTGTCAATGTAACACACCCAGGGAAGAGCAGACTGACCCCACACTTTCAATGTAACACATCCAGGGAAGAGCAGACTGACCGCATTCGGTCAATGTAACCCACCCAGGGAGAGCAGACTGACCCCTCTCTGTCAATGTAACACACCCAGGGAAGAGCAGATTTACCCCACTCTGTCAATGTAACACACCCAGGGAAGAGGAGACTGACCCCATTCTGTCAATGTAACACACCCAGGGAAGAACAGACTGACCCCACTCTGTCAATGTAAGACACCCAGGGGAGAGCAGACTTACCCCACTCTGTCAATGTAACACACCCAGGGAAGAGCAGACTGACCCCACTCTGTCAATGTAACACAACCAGGGAAGAGCAGACAGACCCCGTTCTGTCAATGTAACCCACCCAGGGAAGAACAGACTGACCCCACTCTGTCAATGTAATACACCCAGGGAAGAGCAGACTGACCCCACGCTGTCAATGTAACCCACCCAGTGAAGAGCAGACTGACCCCTCTCCCTCCATGTAACTCACCCAGGGAAGAGCAGACTGACCCCATTGTGTCAATGTAACCCACCCAGGGAAGAACAGACTGACCGCACTCTGTCATTATCACAGACCCAGGGAAGAGCAGACTCACCCAACTCTGTCAATGTAACACACCCAGGGGAGACCAGAGTGACCCCTCTATCACAATGTAACTCACCTAGGGAAGAGCAGACTGACCCCACTCTGTCAAAGTAACACACTCAGGGAATAGCAGACTCTTCCCACTCTGTCAAAGTAACACACTCAGGGAAGAGCAGACTGACCCCACTCTGTCAATGTAACACAACCAGTGAAGAGCAGACTGACCCCACTCTGTCAATGTAACTCACCCAGGGAAGAGCAGACTGACCCCATTCTGTCAATGTAACCCACCCAGGGAAGAGCAGACTGACCGCACTCAGTCAATGTAACCCACCCAGGGAAGAGCAGACTGACCCCACTCTGTCATTATCAGAGACCCAGGGAAGAGCAGACTCACCCAACTCTGTCAATGTAACACACCCAGGGGAGACCAGAGTGACCCCTCTATCACAATTTAACTCACCTAGGGAAGAGCAGACTGACCCCACTCTGTCAAAGTAACACACTCAGGGAAGAGCAGACTCTTCCCACTCTGTCAAAGTAACACACTCAGGGAAGAGCAGACTGACCTCACTCTGTCAATGTAACACACCCAGGGAAGAGCTGACTGTCCCCACTCTGTCAATGTAACACACCCAGGGAAGAGCAGACTGACCCCACCCTGTCAATGTAACACACCCAGGGAAGAGCAGACACACCCCACTCTGTCAATGTAACACACCCAAGGAAGAGCAGACTGACCCCACTCTGTCAATGTAACACACCCAAGGAAGAGCAGACTGACCCCTCTCTGTCAATGTAACTCACCCAGGGAACAGAAGATTGACCTCACTCGGTCAATGTAACATACCCAGGGAAGAGCAGACTGACCCCACACTTTCAATGTAACACATCCAGGGAAGAGCAGACTGACCGCATTCGGTCAATGTAACCCACCCAGGGAAGAGCAGACTGACCCCTCTCTGTCAATGTAACACACCCAGGGAAGAGCAGATTTACCCCACTCTGTCAATGTAACAAACCCAGGGAAGAGCAGACTGACCCCACTCTGTCAATGTAACACACCCAGGGAAGAGCAGACTGACCCCATTCTGTCAATGTAACACACCCAGGGAAGAACAGACTGACCCCACTCTGTCAATGTAAGACACCCAGGGGAGAGCAGACTTACCCCACTCTGTCAATGTAACACACTCAGGGAAGAGCAGATTGACCCCACTCAGTGAATGTAACCCACCCTGGGAAGAGCAGACTGACCCCACTCTGTCAATGTAACACACCCAGGGAAGAGCAGACTGACCCCACTCTGTCAATGTAACACACCCAGGGAAGATCAGACTGACCCAACTCTGTCAATGTAACACATTCTGGGAAGAGCAGACTGACCCCACTCTGTCAATGCAACACACCCAGGGAAGAGCAGACTGACCCCACTCTATCATTGTTACACACCCAGGGAAGAGCAGACTGACTTCACTCTGTCAATGTAACACACCCAGGGAAGAGCAGACTGACCCCATTCTGTCAATGTAACACACACAGGGAAGAGCAGACTGACCCCACTCTGTCAATGTAACTCACCCAGGGAAGAGAAGATTGCCCCCCCTTTGTCAATGTAACATAACCAGGGGAGACCAGAGTGACCTCTCTATCTCAATGTAACTCACCTAGGGAAGAGCAGACTGACCCCACTCTGCCAAAGTAACACACTCAGGGAAGAGCAGACTGACCCCACTCTGTCAATGTAACACACCCAAGGAAGAGCAGACTGACACCACTCTGTCATTGTAACACATCCAGTGAAGAGCAGACTGACCTCTCTCTGTCAATGTAACTCACCCAGGGAACATAAGATTGACCTCACTCGGTCAATGTAACATACCCAGGGAAGAGCAGACTAACCCCACTCTGTCAATGTAACACACCCAGGGAAGAGCAGATTGATCCCACTGTGTCAATGTAACACACCCAGGGAAGAGCAGACTGACCCCACACTTTCAATGTAACACATCCAGGGAAGAGCAGACTGACCGCATTCGGTCAATGTAACCCACCCAGGGAGAGCAGACTGACCCCTCTCTGTCAATGTAACACACCCAGGGAAGAGCAGATTTACCCCACTCTGTCAATGTAACACACCCAGGGAAGAGGAGACTGACCCCATTCTGTCAATGTAACACACCCAGGGAAGAACAGACTGACCCCACTCTGTCAATGTAAGACACCCAGGGGAGAGCAGACTTACCCCACTCTGTCAATGTAAGACACCCAGGGGAGAGCAGACTTACCCTTCTCTGTCAATGTAACACACCCAGGGAAGAGCAGACTGACCCCACTCTGTCAATGTAACACAACCAGGGAAGAGCAGACAGACCCCGTTCTGTCAATGTAACCCACCCAGGGAAGAACAGACTGACCCCACTCTGTCAATGTAACCCACCCAGGGAAGAACAGACTGACCCCACTCTGTCAATGTAACACAACCAGTGAAGAGCAGACTGACCCCACTCTGTCAATGTAACTCACCCAGGGAAGAGCAGACTGACCCCATTCTGTCAATGTAACCCACCCAGGGAAGAGCAGACTGACCGCACTCAGTCAATGTAACCCACCCAGGGAAGAGCAGACTGACCCCACTCTGTCATTATCAGAGACCCAGGGAAGAGCAGACTCACCCAACTCTGTCAATGTAACACACCCAGGGGAGACCAGAGTGACCCCTCTATCACAATTTAACTCACCTAGGGAAGAGCAGACTGACCCCACTCTGTCAAAGTAACACACTCAGGGAAGAGCAGACTCTTCCCACTCTGTCAAAGTAACACACTCAGGGAAGAGCAGACTGACCTCACTCTGTCAATGTAACACACCCAGGGAAGAGCTGACTGTCCCCACTCTGTCAATGTAACACACCCAGGGAAGAGCAGACTGACCCCACCCTGTCAATGTAACACACCCAGGGAAGAGCAGACACACCCCACTCTGTCAATGTAACACACCCAAGGAAGAGCAGACTGACCCCACTCTGTCAATGTAACACACCCAAGGAAGAGCAGACTGACCCCTCTCTGTCAATGTAACTCACCCAGGGAACAGAAGATTGACCTCACTCGGTCAATGTAACATACCCAGGGAAGAGCAGACTGACCCCACACTTTCAATGTAACACATCCAGGGAAGAGCAGACTGACCGCATTCGGTCAATGTAACCCACCCAGGGAAGAGCAGACTGACCCCTCTCTGTCAATGTAACACACCCAGGGAAGAGCAGATTTACCCCACTCTGTCAATGTAACAAACCCAGGGAAGAGCAGACTGACCCCACTCTGTCAATGTAACACACCCAGGGAAGAGCAGACTGACCCCATTCTGTCAATGTAACACACCCAGGGAAGAACAGACTGACCCCACTCTGTCAATGTAAGACACGCAGGGGAGAGCAGACTTACCCCACTCTGTCAATGTAACACACTCAGGGAAGAGCAGATTGACCCCACTCAGTGAATGTAACCCACCCTGGGAAGAGCAGACTGACCCCACTCTGTCAATGTAACACACCCAGGGAAGAGCAGACTGACCCCACTCTGTCAATGTAACACACCCAGGGAAGATCAGACTGACCCAACTCTGTCAATGTAACACATTCTGGGAAGAGCAGACTGACCCCACTCTGTCAATGCAACACACCCAGGGAAGAGCAGACTGACCCCACTCTATCATTGTTACACACCCAGGGAAGAGCAGACTGACTTCACTCTGTCAATGTAACACACCCAGGGAAGAGCAGACTGACCCCATTCTGTCAATGTAACACACACAGGGAAGAGCAGACTGACCCCACTCTGTCAATGTAACTCACCCAGGGAAGAGAAGATTGCCCCCCCTTTGTCAATGTAACATAACCAGGGGAGACCAGAGTGACCTCTCTATCTCAATGTAACTCACCTAGGGAAGAGCAGACTGACCCCACTCTGTCAAAGTAACACACTCAGGGAAGAGCAGACTGACCCCACTCTGTCAATGTAACACACCCAAGGAAGAGCAGACTGACACCACTCTGTCATTGTAACACATCCAGTGAAGAGCAGACTGACCTCTCTCTGTCAATGTAACTCACCCAGGGAACATAAGATTGACCTCACTCGGTCAATGTAACATACCCAGGGAAGAGCAGACTAACCCCACTCTGTCAATGTAACACACCCAGGGAAGAGCAGACTGACCCCATTCTGTCAATGTAACACACCCAGGGAAGAACAGACTGACCCCACTCTGTCAATGTAAGACACCCAGGGGAGAGCAGACTTACCCCACTCTGTCAATGTAACACACTCAGGGAAGAGCAGATTGACCCCACTCAGTGAATGTAACCCACCCTGGGAAGAGCAGACTGACCCCACTCTGTCAATGTAACACACCCAGGGAAGAGCAGACTGACCCCACTCTGTCAATGTAACACACCCAGGGAAGATCAGACTGACCCAACTCTGTCAATGTAACACATTCTGGGAAGAGCAGACTGACCCCACTCTGTCAATGCAACACACCCAGGGAAGAGCAGACTGACCCCACTCTATCATTGTTACACACCCAGGGAAGAGCAGACTGACTTCACTCTGTCAATGTAACACACCCAGGGAAGAGCAGACTGACCCCATTCTGTCAATGTAACACACACAGGGAAGAGCAGACTGACCCCACTCTGTCAATGTAACTCACCCAGGGAAGAGAAGATTGCCCCCCCTTTGTCAATGTAACATAACCAGGGGAGACCAGAGTGACCTCTCTATCTCAATGTAACTCACCTAGGGAAGAGCAGACTGACCCCACTCTGTCAAAGTAACACACTCAGGGAAGAGCAGACTGACCCCACTCTGTCAATGTAACACACCCAAGGAAGAGCAGACTGACACCACTCTGTCATTGTAACACATCCAGTGAAGAGCAGACTGACCTCTCTCTGTCAATGTAACTCACCCAGGGAACATAAGATTGACCTCACTCGGTCAATGTAACATACCCAGGGAAGAGCAGACTAACCCCACTCTGTCAATGTAACACACCCAGGGAAGAGCAGATTGATCCCACTGTGTCAATGTAACACACCCAGGGAAGAGCAGACTGACCCCACACTTTCAATGTAACACATCCAGGGAAGAGCAGACTGACCGCATTCGGTCAATGTAACCCACCCAGGGAGAGCAGACTGACCCCTCTCTGTCAATGTAACACACCCAGGGAAGAGCAGATTTACCCCACTCTGTCAATGTAACACACCCAGGGAAGAGGAGACTGACCCCATTCTGTCAATGTAACACACCCAGGGAAGAACAGACTGACCCCACTCTGTCAATGTAAGACACCCAGGGGAGAGCAGACTTACCCCACTCTGTCAATGTAAGACACCCAGGGGAGAGCAGACTTACCCTTCTCTGTCAATGTAACACACCCAGGGAAGAGCAGACTGACCCCACTCTGTCAATGTAACACAACCAGGGAAGAGCAGACAGACCCCGTTCTGTCAATGTAACCCACCCAGGGAAGAACAGACTGACCCCACTCTGTCAATGTAACCCACCCAGGGAAGAACAGACTGACCCCACTCTGTCAATGTAACACAACCAGTGAAGAGCAGACTGACCCCACTCTGTCAATGTAACTCACCCAGGGAAGAGCAGACTGACCCCATTCTGTCAATGTAACCCACCCAGGGAAGAGCAGACTGACCGCACTCAGTCAATGTAACCCACCCAGGGAAGAGCAGACTGACCCCACTCTGTCATTATCAGAGACCCAGGGAAGAGCAGACTCACCCAACTCTGTCAATGTAACACACCCAGGGGAGACCAGAGTGACCCCTCTATCACAATTTAACTCACCTAGGGAAGAGCAGACTGACCCCACTCTGTCAAAGTAACACACTCAGGGAAGAGCAGACTCTTCCCACTCTGTCAAAGTAACACACTCAGGGAAGAGCAGACTGACCTCACTCTGTCAATGTAACACACCCAGGGAAGAGCTGACTGTCCCCACTCTGTCAATGTAACACACCCAGGGAAGAGCAGACTGACCCCACCCTGTCAATGTAACACACCCAGGGAAGAGCAGACACACCCCACTCTGTCAATGTAACACACCCAAGGAAGAGCAGACTGACCCCACTCTGTCAATGTAACACACCCAAGGAAGAGCAGACTGACCCCTCTCTGTCAATGTAACTCACCCAGGGAACAGAAGATTGACCTCACTCGGTCAATGTAACATACCCAGGGAAGAGCAGACTGACCCCACACTTTCAATGTAACACATCCAGGGAAGAGCAGACTGACCGCATTCGGTCAATGTAACCCACCCAGGGAAGAGCAGACTGACCCCTCTCTGTCAATGTAACACACCCAGGGAAGAGCAGATTTACCCCACTCTGTCAATGTAACAAACCCAGGGAAGAGCAGACTGACCCCACTCTGTCAATGTAACACACCCAGGGAAGAGCAGACTGACCCCATTCTGTCAATGTAACACACCCAGGGAAGAACAGACTGACCCCACTCTGTCAATGTAAGACACCCAGGGGAGAGCAGACTTACCCCACTCTGTCAATGTAACACACTCAGGGAAGAGCAGATTGACCCCACTCAGTGAATGTAACCCACCCTGGGAAGAGCAGACTGACCCCACTCTGTCAATGTAACACACCCAGGGAAGAGCAGACTGACCCCACTCTGTCAATGTAACACACCCAGGGAAGATCAGACTGACCCAACTCTGTCAATGTAACACATTCTGGGAAGAGCAGACTGACCCCACTCTGTCAATGCAACACACCCAGGGAAGAGCAGACTGACCCCACTCTATCATTGTTACACACCCAGGGAAGAGCAGACTGACTTCACTCTGTCAATGTAACACACCCAGGGAAGAGCAGACTGACCCCATTCTGTCAATGTAACACACACAGGGAAGAGCAGACTGACCCCACTCTGTCAATGTAACTCACCCAGGGAAGAGAAGATTGCCCCCCCTTTGTCAATGTAACATAACCAGGGGAGACCAGAGTGACCTCTCTATCTCAATGTAACTCACCTAGGGAAGAGCAGACTGACCCCACTCTGTCAAAGTAACACACTCAGGGAAGAGCAGACTGACCCCACTCTGTCAATGTAACACACCCAAGGAAGAGCAGACTGACACCACTCTGTCATTGTAACACATCCAGTGAAGAGCAGACTGACCTCTCTCTGTCAATGTAACTCACCCAGGGAACATAAGATTGACCTCACTCGGTCAATGTAACATACCCAGGGAAGAGCAGACTAACCCCACTCTGTCAATGTAACACACCCAGGGAAGAGCAGATTGATCCCACTGTGTCAATGTAACACACCCAGGGAAGAGCAGACTGACCCCACACTTTCAATGTAACACATCCAGGGAAGAGCAGACTGACCGCATTCGGTCAATGTAACCCACCCAGGGAGAGCAGACTGACCCCTCTCTGTCAATGTAACACACCCAGGGAAGAGCAGATTTACCCCACTCTGTCAATGTAACACACCCAGGGAAGAGGAGACTGACCCCATTCTGTCAATGTAACACACCCAGGGAAGAACAGACTGACCCCACTCTGTCAATGTAAGACACCCAGGGGAGAGCAGACTTACCCCACTCTGTCAATGTAACACACCCAGGGAAGAGCAGACTGACCCCACTCTGTCAATGTAACACAACCAGGGAAGAGCAGACAGACCCCGTTCTGTCAATGTAACCCACCCAGGGAAGAACAGACTGACCCCACTCTGTCAATGTAATACACCCAGGGAAGAGCAGACTGACCCCACGCTGTCAATGTAACCCACCCAGTGAAGAGCAGACTGACCCCTCTCCCTCCATGTAACTCACCCAGGGAAGAGCAGACTGACCCCATTGTGTCAATGTAACCCACCCAGGGAAGAACAGACTGACCGCACTCTGTCATTATCACAGACCCAGGGAAGAGCAGACTCACCCAACTCTGTCAATGTAACACACCCAGGGGAGACCAGAGTGACCCCTCTATCACAATGTAACTCACCTAGGGAAGAGCAGACTGACCCCACTCTGTCAAAGTAACACACTCAGGGAATAGCAGACTCTTCCCACTCTGTCAAAGTAACACACTCAGGGAAGAGCAGACTGACCCCACTCTGTCAATGTAACACAACCAGTGAAGAGCAGACTGACCCCACTCTGTCAATGTAACTCACCCAGGGAAGAGCAGACTGACCCCATTCTGTCAATGTAACCCACCCAGGGAAGAGCAGACTGACCGCACTCAGTCAATGTAACCCACCCAGGGAAGAGCAGACTGACCCCACTCTGTCATTATCAGAGACCCAGGGAAGAGCAGACTCACCCAACTCTGTCAATGTAACACACCCAGGGGAGACCAGAGTGACCCCTCTATCACAATTTAACTCACCTAGGGAAGAGCAGACTGACCCCACTCTGTCAAAGTAACACACTCAGGGAAGAGCAGACTCTTCCCACTCTGTCAAAGTAACACACTCAGGGAAGAGCAGACTGACCTCACTCTGTCAATGTAACACACCCAGGGAAGAGCTGACTGTCCCCACTCTGTCAATGTAACACACCCAGGGAAGAGCAGACTGACCCCACCCTGTCAATGTAACACACCCAGGGAAGAGCAGACACACCCCACTCTGTCAATGTAACACACCCAAGGAAGAGCAGACTGACCCCACTCTGTCAATGTAACACACCCAAGGAAGAGCAGACTGACCCCTCTCTGTCAATGTAACTCACCCAGGGAACAGAAGATTGACCTCACTCGGTCAATGTAACATACCCAGGGAAGAGCAGACTGACCCCACACTTTCAATGTAACACATCCAGGGAAGAGCAGACTGACCGCATTCGGTCAATGTAACCCACCCAGGGAAGAGCAGACTGACCCCTCTCTGTCAATGTAACACACCCAGGGAAGAGCAGATTTACCCCACTCTGTCAATGTAACAAACCCAGGGAAGAGCAGACTGACCCCACTCTGTCAATGTAACACACCCAGGGAAGAGCAGACTGACCCCATTCTGTCAATGTAACACACCCAGGGAAGAACAGACTGACCCCACTCTGTCAATGTAAGACACCCAGGGGAGAGCAGACTTACCCCACTCTGTCAATGTAACACACTCAGGGAAGAGCAGATTGACCCCACTCAGTGAATGTAACCCACCCTGGGAAGAGCAGACTGACCCCACTCTGTCAATGTAACACACCCAGGGAAGAGCAGACTGACCCCACTCTGTCAATGTAACACACCCAGGGAAGATCAGACTGACCCAACTCTGTCAATGTAACACATTCTGGGAAGAGCAGACTGACCCCACTCTGTCAATGCAACACACCCAGGGAAGAGCAGACTGACCCCACTCTATCATTGTTACACACCCAGGGAAGAGCAGACTGACTTCACTCTGTCAATGTAACACACCCAGGGAAGAGCAGACTGACCCCATTCTGTCAATGTAACACACACAGGGAAGAGCAGACTGACCCCACTCTGTCAATGTAACTCACCCAGGGAAGAGAAGATTGCCCCCCCTTTGTCAATGTAACATAACCAGGGGAGACCAGAGTGACCTCTCTATCTCAATGTAACTCACCTAGGGAAGAGCAGACTGACCCCACTCTGCCAAAGTAACACACTCAGGGAAGAGCAGACTGACCCCACTCTGTCAATGTAACACACCCAAGGAAGAGCAGACTGACACCACTCTGTCATTGTAACACATCCAGTGAAGAGCAGACTGACCTCTCTCTGTCAATGTAACTCACCCAGGGAACATAAGATTGACCTCACTCGGTCAATGTAACATACCCAGGGAAGAGCAGACTAACCCCACTCTGTCAATGTAACACACCCAGGGAAGAGCAGATTGATCCCACTGTGTCAATGTAACACACCCAGGGAAGAGCAGACTGACCCCACACTTTCAATGTAACACATCCAGGGAAGAGCAGACTGACCGCATTCGGTCAATGTAACCCACCCAGGGAGAGCAGACTGACCCCTCTCTGTCAATGTAACACACCCAGGGAAGAGCAGATTTACCCCACTCTGTCAATGTAACACACCCAGGGAAGAGGAGACTGACCCCATTCTGTCAATGTAACACACCCAGGGAAGAACAGACTGACCCCACTCTGTCAATGTAAGACACCCAGGGGAGAGCAGACTTACCCCACTCTGTCAATGTAAGACACCCAGGGGAGAGCAGACTTACCCTTCTCTGTCAATGTAACACACCCAGGGAAGAGCAGACTGACCCCACTCTGTCAATGTAACACAACCAGGGAAGAGCAGACAGACCCCGTTCTGTCAATGTAACCCACCCAGGGAAGAACAGACTGACCCCACTCTGTCAATGTAACCCACCCAGGGAAGAACAGACTGACCCCACTCTGTCAATGTAACACAACCAGTGAAGAGCAGACTGACCCCACTCTGTCAATGTAACTCACCCAGGGAAGAGCAGACTGACCCCATTCTGTCAATGTAACCCACCCAGGGAAGAGCAGACTGACCGCACTCAGTCAATGTAACCCACCCAGGGAAGAGCAGACTGACCCCACTCTGTCATTATCAGAGACCCAGGGAAGAGCAGACTCACCCAACTCTGTCAATGTAACACACCCAGGGGAGACCAGAGTGACCCCTCTATCACAATTTAACTCACCTAGGGAAGAGCAGACTGACCCCACTCTGTCAAAGTAACACACTCAGGGAAGAGCAGACTCTTCCCACTCTGTCAAAGTAACACACTCAGGGAAGAGCAGACTGACCTCACTCTGTCAATGTAACACACCCAGGGAAGAGCTGACTGTCCCCACTCTGTCAATGTAACACACCCAGGGAAGAGCAGACTGACCCCACCCTGTCAATGTAACACACCCAGGGAAGAGCAGACACACCCCACTCTGTCAATGTAACACACCCAAGGAAGAGCAGACTGACCCCACTCTGTCAATGTAACACACCCAAGGAAGAGCAGACTGACCCCTCTCTGTCAATGTAACTCACCCAGGGAACAGAAGATTGACCTCACTCGGTCAATGTAACATACCCAGGGAAGAGCAGACTGACCCCACACTTTCAATGTAACACATCCAGGGAAGAGCAGACTGACCGCATTCGGTCAATGTAACCCACCCAGGGAAGAGCAGACTGACCCCTCTCTGTCAATGTAACACACCCAGGGAAGAGCAGATTTACCCCACTCTGTCAATGTAACAAACCCAGGGAAGAGCAGACTGACCCCACTCTGTCAATGTAACACACCCAGGGAAGAGCAGACTGACCCCATTCTGTCAATGTAACACACCCAGGGAAGAACAGACTGACCCCACTCTGTCAATGTAAGACACCCAGGGGAGAGCAGACTTACCCCACTCTGTCAATGTAACACACTCAGGGAAGAGCAGATTGACCCCACTCAGTGAATGTAACCCACCCTGGGAAGAGCAGACTGACCCCACTCTGTCAATGTAACACACCCAGGGAAGAGCAGACTGACCCCACTCTGTCAATGTAACACACCCAGGGAAGATCAGACTGACCCAACTCTGTCAATGTAACACATTCTGGGAAGAGCAGACTGACCCCACTCTGTCAATGCAACACACCCAGGGAAGAGCAGACTGACCCCACTCTATCATTGTTACACACCCAGGGAAGAGCAGACTGACTTCACTCTGTCAATGTAACACACCCAGGGAAGAGCAGACTGACCCCATTCTGTCAATGTAACACACACAGGGAAGAGCAGACTGACCCCACTCTGTCAATGTAACTCACCCAGGGAAGAGAAGATTGCCCCCCCTTTGTCAATGTAACATAACCAGGGGAGACCAGAGTGACCTCTCTATCTCAATGTAACTCACCTAGGGAAGAGCAGACTGACCCCACTCTGTCAAAGTAACACACTCAGGGAAGAGCAGACTGACCCCACTCTGTCAATGTAACACACCCAAGGAAGAGCAGACTGACACCACTCTGTCATTGTAACACATCCAGTGAAGAGCAGACTGACCTCTCTCTGTCAATGTAACTCACCCAGGGAACATAAGATTGACCTCACTCGGTCAATGTAACATACCCAGGGAAGAGCAGACTAACCCCACTCTGTCAATGTAACACACCCAGGGAAGAGCAGATTGATCCCACTGTGTCAATGTAACACACCCAGGGAAGAGCAGACTGACCGAACACTTTCAATGTAACACATCCAGGGAAGAGCAGACTGACCGCATTCGGTCAATGTAACCCACCCAGGGAGAGCAGACTGACCCCTCTCTGTCAATGTAACACACCCAGGGAAGAGCAGATTTACCCCACTCTGTCAATGTAACACACCCAGGGAAGAGGAGACTGACCCCATTCTGTCAATGTAACACACCCAGGGAAGAACAGACTGACCCCACTCTGTCAATGTAAGACACCCAGGGGAGAGCAGACTTACCCCACTCTGTCAATGTAACACACCCAGGGAAGAGCAGACTGACCCCACTCTGTCAATGTAACACAACCAGGGAAGAGCAGACAGACCCCGTTCTGTCAATGTAACCCACCCAGGGAAGAACAGACTGACCCCACTCTGTCAATGTAATACACCCAGGGAAGAGCAGACTGACCCCACGCTGTCAATGTAACCCACCCAGTGAAGAGCAGACTGACCCCTCTCCCTCCATGTAACTCACCCAGGGAAGAGCAGACTGACCCCATTGTGTCAATGTAACCCACCCAGGGAAGAACAGACTGACCGCACTCTGTCATTATCACAGACCCAGGGAAGAGCAGACTCACCCAACTCTGTCAATGTAACACACCCAGGGGAGACCAGAGTGACCCCTCTATCACAATGTAACTCACCTAGGGAAGAGCAGACTGACCCCACTCTGTCAAAGTAACACACTCAGGGAATAGCAGACTCTTCCCACTCTGTCAAAGTAACACACTCAGGGAAGAGCAGACTGACCTGACTCTGTCAATTTAACACACCCAGAGAAGAGCTGACTGTCCCCACTCTGTCAATGTAACACACCCAGGGAAGAGCAGACTGACCCCACTCTGTCAATGTAACACACCCAGGGAAGAGCAGACTGACACCTCTCCCTCCGTGTAACTCACCCAGGGAAGAGCAGACTGACCCCACTCTTTCAATGTAACACACCCAGGGAAGTGCAGACTGACCCCACACTGTCAATGTAACACACCCAGGGGAGAGCAGACTGACCCCTCTCTCTCCACGTAACTCACCCAGGGAAGAGCAGACTGACCCCACTCTGTCAATGTAACACACCCAGGGAAAAGCAGACTGACCCCACTCTGTCAATGTAACACACCCAGGTAAGAGCAGACTGACCCCACTCTGTCAATATCACAGACCCAGGGAAGAGCAGACTCACCCAACTCTGTCAATGTAACACACCCAGGGGAGTCCAGAGTGACCCCTCTATCTCAATGTAACTCACCTAGGGAAGAGCAGACTGACCCCACTCTGTCAAAGTAACACACTCAGGGAAGAGCAGACTGACCTTACTCTGTCAATGTAACACAACCAGGGAAGGGCAGACTGACCCCACTCTGTCAATGTAACACACTCAGGGAAGAGCAGTCTGACCTCACTCTGTCAATGTAACACACCGCGGGAAGAGCAGACTAACCCCACTCTGTCAATGTAACACACCCAAGGAAGAGCAGTCTGACCCCACTCTGTCATTGTAACACAGCCAGGGAAGAGCAGACTGACCCCTCTCTGTCAATGTAACTCATCCAGGGAACAGAAGATTGACCTCACTCGGTCAATGTAACATACCCAGGGAAGAGCAGACTAACCCTACTCTGTCAATGTAACACACCCAGGGAAGAGCAGACTGACCCCACTCTGTCAATGTAACACACCCAGGGAAGAGCAGCCAAACCCCACTCTGTCAATGTAACACACCCAAGGAAGAGCAGTCTGACCCCACTCTGTCATTGTAACACAGCCAGGGAAGAGCAGACTGACCCCTATCTGTCAATGTAACTCACCCAGGGAACAGAAGATTGACCTCACTCGGTCAATGTAACATACCCAGGGAAGAGCAGACTAACCCCACTCTGTCAATGTAACACATCCAGGGAAGAGCAGACTGACCCCACACTTTCACTGTAACACATCCAGGGAAGAGCAGACTGACCGCACTCGGTCAATGTAATCCACCCAGGGAAGAGCAGACTGACCCCTCTCTGTCAATGTAACACACCCAGGGAAGAGCAGATTTAGCCCACTCTGTCAATGTAACAGACCCAGGGAAGAGCAGACTGACCCCACTCTCTCAATGTAACACACCCAGGGAAGGGCAGACTGACCCCACTCTGTCAATGTAACACACCCAGGGAAGGGCAGACTGACCCCACTCTGTCAATGTCACGCACCCAGGGAAGAGCAGACTGACCGCACTCTGTCAATGTAACACACCCAGGGAAGAGCAGATTGATCCCACTGTGTCAACGTAACACACCCAGGGAAGAGCAGACTGACCCCACACTTTCAATGTAACACATCCAGGGAAGAGCAGACTGACCGCACTCGGTCAATGTAACCCACCCAGGGAAGAGCAGACTGACCCCTCTCTGTCAATGTAACACAGCCAGGGAAGAGCAGATTTACCCCACTCAGTCAATGTAACACACCCAGGGAAGAGCAGACTGACCCCATTCTGTCAATGTAACACACCCAGGGAAGAACAGACTGACCCCACTCTGTCAATGTAACACACCCAGGGAAGAGCAGACTGACCCCATTCTGTCAATGTAACACACCCAGGGAAGAACAGACTGACCCCACTCTGTCAATGTAAGACACCCAGGGGAGAGCAGACTTACCGCACTCTGTCAATGTAACACACCCAAGGAAGAGCAGACTGAACCCACTCTGCCAATGTAACACACCCAGGGATGAGCAGACTGACCACTCTCTGTCAATGTAACACTCCCAGGGAAGAACGAACTGACACCACTCTGGCAATGTAACACACCCAGGGAAAAGCAGACTGACCTCACTCGGTCAATATAACACACACAGGGAAGAGCAGACTGACCACACTCTGTCATTGCAACACACCCAGGGAAGAGCAGACTGAGTTCACTCTGTCAATGTAACACACCCAGGGAAGAGCAGACTGACCCCTGTCTCTCAACGTTATACACCCAGGGAACATCAGATTGTCCCAACTCTGTCAATGTAACACACCCAGGAAAGAGCAGACTGACCCCACTCTGTCAATGTAACACACCCTGGGAAGAGCAGACTGACCCCACTCTGTCATTGTAACACACCCAGGGAAGAGCAGACTGACCTCACTCTGTCAATGTAACACACCCAGGGAAGAGCAGACTAACCCCATTGTCAATGTAACACACCCAGGGAAAGGCAGACGGACCCTGTTCTGTCAATGTAACACACCCAGGGAAGAGCATACTGACCCCACTCTGTCAATGTAATGCACCCAGGGAAGAGCAGACTGACCCCACTCTGTCAGTAGAACACACCCAGGGAAGAGCAGACTGACCCCACTCTGTCAATGTAACACACCCAAGGAAGAGCAGTCTGACCCCACTCTGTCATTGTAACACAGCCAGGGAAGAGCAGACTGACCCCTATCTGTCAATGTAACTCACCCAGGGAACAGAAGATTGACCTCACTCGGTCAATGTAACATACCCAGGGAAGAGCAGACTAACCCCACTCTGTCAATGTAACACACCCAGGGAAGAGCAGACTGACCCCACTCTGTCAATGTAACACACCCAGGGAAGAGCAGACTGACCCCACTCTGTCAATGTCACGCACCCAGGGAAGAGCAGACTGACCGCACTCTGTCAATGTAACACACCCAGGGAAGAGCAGATTGATCCCACTGTGTCAATGTAACACATCCAGGGAAGAGCAGACTGACCCCACACTTTCAATGTAACACATCCAGGGAAGAGCAGACTGACCGCACTCGGTCAATGTAATCCACGCAGGGAAGAGCAGACTGACCCCTCTCTGTCAATGTAACACACCCAGGGAAGAGCAGATTTCCCCACTCTGTCAATGTAACAGACCCAGGGAAGAGCAGACTGACCTCACTCTGTCAATGTAACACACCCAGGGAAGGGCAGACTGACCCCACTCTGTCAATGTAACACACCCAGGGAAGAGCAGACTGACCCCAATCTGTCAATGTCACGCACCCAGGGAAGAGCAGACTGACCGCACTCTGTCAATGTAACACACCCAGGGAAGAGCGGATTGATCCCACTGTGTCAACGTAACACACCCAGGGAAGAGCAGACTGACCCCACACTTTCAATGTAACACATCCAGGGAAGAGCAGACTGACCCCTCTCTGTCAATGTAACACAGCCAGGGAAGAGCAGATTTACCCCACTCAGTCAATGTAACACACCCAGGGGAGTCCAGAGTGACCCCTCTATCTCAATGTAACTCACCTAGGGAAGAGCAGACTGACCCCACTCTGTCAAAGTAACACACTCAGGGAAGAGCAGACTGACCTCACTCTGTCAATGTAACACAACCAGGGAAGGGCAGACTGACCCCACTCTGTCAATGTAACACACTCAGGGAAGAGCAGTCTGACCTCACTCTGTCAATGTAACACACCGCGGGAAGAGCAGACTAACCCCACTCTGTCAATGTAACACACCCAAGGAAGAGCAGTCTGACCCCACTCTGTCATTGTAACACAGCCAGGGAAGAGCAGACTGACCCCTCTCTGTCAATGTAACTTATCCAGGGAACAGAAGATTGACCTCACTCGGTCAATGTAACATACCCAGGGAAGAGCAGACTAACCCTACTCTGTCAATGTAACACACCCAGGGAAGAGCAGACTGACCCCACTCTGTCAATGTAACACACCCAGGGAAGAGCAGCCAAACCCCACTCTGTCAATGTAACACACCCAAGGAAGAGCAGTCTGACCCCACTCTGTCATTGTAACACAGCCAGGGAAGAGCAGACTGACCCCTATCTGTCAATGTAACTCACCCAGGGAACAGAAGATTGACCTCACTCGGTCAATGTAACATACCCAGGGAAGAGCAGACTAACCCCACTCTGTCAATGTAACACATCCAGGGAAGAGCAGACTGACCCCACACTTTCACTGTAACACATCCAGGGAAGAGCAGACTGACCGCACTCGGTCAATGTAATCCACCCAGGGAAGAGCAGACTGACCCCTCTCTGTCAATGTAACACACCCAGGGAAGAGCAGATTTAGCCCACTCTGTCAATGTAACAGACCCAGGGAAGAGCAGACTGACCCCACTCTCTCAATGTAACACACCCAGGGAAGGGCAGACTGACCCCACTCTGTCAATGTAACACACCCAGGGAAGGGCAGACTGACCCCACTCTGTCAATGTCACGCACCCAGGGAAGAGCAGACTGACCGCACTCTGTCAATGTAACACACCCAGGGAAGAGCAGATTGATCCCACTGTGTCAACGTAACACACCCAGGGAAGAGCAGACTGACCCCACACTTTCAATGTAACACATCCAGGGAAGAGCAGACTGACCGCACTCGGTCAATGTAACCCACCCAGGGAAGAGCAGACTGACCCCTCTCTGTCAATGTAACACAGCCAGGGAAGAGCAGATTTACCCCACTCAGTCAATGTAACACACCCAGGGAAGAGCAGACTGACCCCATTCTGTCAATGTAACACACCCAGGGAAGAACAGACTGACCCCACTCTGTCAATGTAACACACCCAGGGAAGAGCAGACTGACCCCATTCTGTCAATGTAACACACCCAGGGAAGAACAGACTGACCCCACTCTGTCAATGTAAGACACCCAGGGGAGAGCAGACTTACCGCACTCTGTCAATGTAACACACCCAAGGAAGAGCAGACTGAACCCACTCTGCCAATGTAACACACCCAGGGATGAGCAGACTGACCACTCTCTGTCAATGTAACACTCCCAGGGAAGAACGAACTGACACCACTCTGGCAATGTAACACACCCAGGGAAAAGCAGACTGACCTCACTCGGTCAATATAACACACACAGGGAAGAGCAGACTGACCACACTCTGTCATTACAACACACCCAGGGAAGAGCAGACTGAGTTCACTCTGTCAATGTAACACACCCAGGGAAGAGCAGACTGACCCCTGTCTCTCAACGTTATACACCCAGGGAACATCAGATTGTCCCAACTCTGTCAATGTAACACACCCAGGAAAGAGCAGACTGACCCCACTCTGTCAATGTAACACACCCTGGGAAGAGCAGACTGACCCCACTCTGTCATTGTAACACACCCAGGGAAGAGCAGACTGACCTCACTCTGTCAATGTAACACACCCAGGGAAGAGCAGACTAACCCCATTGTCAATGTAACACACCCAGGGAAAGGCAGACGGACCCTGTTCTGTCAATGTAACACACCCAGGGAAGAGCATACTGACCCCACTCTGTCAATGTAATGCACCCAGGGAAGAGCAGACTGACCCCACTCTGTCAGTAGAACACACCCAGGGAAGAGCAGACTGACCCCACTCTGTCAATGTAACACACCCAAGGAAGAGCAGTCTGACCCCACTCTGTCATTGTAACACAGCCAGGGAAGAGCAGACTGACCCCTATCTGTCAATGTAACTCACCCAGGGAACAGAAGATTGACCTCACTCGGTCAATGTAACATACCCAGGGAAGAGCAGACTAACCCCACTCTGTCAATGTAACACACCCAGGGAAGAGCAGACTGACCCCACTCTGTCAATGTAACACACCCAGGGAAGAGCAGACTGACCCCACTCTGTCAATGTCACGCACCCAGGGAAGAGCAGACTGACCGCACTCTGTCAATGTAACACACCCAGGGAAGAGCAGATTGATCCCACTGTGTCAATGTAACACATCCAGGGAAGAGCAGACTGACCCCACACTTTCAATGTAACACATCCAGGGAAGAGCAGACTGACCGCACTCGGTCAATGTAATCCACGCAGGGAAGAGCAGACTGACCCCTCTCTGTCAATGTAACACACCCAGGGAAGAGCAGATTTCCCCACTCTGTCAATGTAACAGACCCAGGGAAGAGCAGACTGACCTCACTCTGTCAATGTAACACACCCAGGGAAGGGCAGACTGACCCCACTCTGTCAATGTAACACACCCAGGGAAGAGCAGACTGACCCCACTCTGTCCATGTCACGCACCCAGGGAAGAGCAGACTGACCGCACTCTGTCAATGTAACACACCCAGGGAAGAGCGGATTGATCCCACTGTGTCAACGTAACACACCCAGGGAAGAGCAGACTGACCCCACACTTTCAATGTAACACATCCAGGGAAGAGCAGACTGACCCCTCTCTGTCAATGTAACACAGCCAGGGAAGAGCAGATTTACCCCACTCAGTCAATGTAACAGACCCAGGGAAGAGCAGACTGACCCCACTCTGTCAATGTAACACACCCAGGGAAGAGCAACTGACCCCATTCTGTCAATGTAACACACGCAGGGAAGAACAGACTGACCCCACTCTGTCAATGTAAGACACCCAGGGGAGAGCAGACTTACCCCACTCTGTCAATGTAACACACCCAGGGAAGAGCAGACTGACCACACTCTGTCAATGTAACACAACCAGGGAAGAGCAGACAGACCCCGTTCTGTCAATGTAACCCACCCAGGGAAGAACAGACTGACCCCACTCTGTCAATGTAACCCACCCAGGGAAGAACAGACTGACCCCACTCTGTCAATGTAACACAACCAGTGAAGAGCAGACTGACCCCACTCTGTCAATGTAACTCACCCAGGGAAGAGCAGACTGACCCCATTCTGTCAATGTAACCCAACCAGGGAAGAGCAGACAGACCGCACTCAGTCAATGTAACCCACCCAGGGAAGAGCAGACTGACCCCACTCTGTCATTATCAGAGACCCAGGGAAGAGCAGACTCACCCAACTCTGTCAATGTAACACACCCAGGGGAGACCAGAGTGACCCCTCTATCACAATTTAACTCACCTAGGGAAGAGCAGACTGACCCCACTCTGTCAAAGTAACACACTCAGGGAAGAGCAGACTCTTCCCACTCTGTCAAAGTAACACACTCAGGGAAGAGCAGACTGACCTCACTCTGTCAATGTAACACACCCAGGGAAGAGCGGACTGTCCCCACTCTGTCAATGTAACACACCCAGGGAAGAGCAGACTGACCCCACCCTGTCAATGTAACACACCCAGGGAAGAGCAGACACACCCCACTCTGTCAATGTAACACACCCAAGGAAGAGCAGACTGACCCCACTCTGTCAATGTAACACACCCAAGGAAGAGCAGACTGACCCCTCTCTGTCAATGTAACTCACCCAGGGAACAGAAGATTGACCTCACTCGGTCAATGTAACATACCCAGGGAAGAGCAGACTGACCCCACACTTTCAATGTAACACATCCAGGGAAGAGCAGACTGACCGCATTCGGTCAATGTAACCCACCCAGGGAAGAGCAGACTGACCCCTCTCTGTCAATGTAACACACCCAGGGAAGAGCAGATTTACCCCACTCTGTCAATGTAACAAACCCAGGGAAGAGCAGACTGACCCCACTCTGTCAATGTAACACACCCAGGGAAGAGCAGACTGACCCCATTCTGTCAATGTAACACACCCAGGGAAGAACAGACTGACCCCACTCTGTCAATGTAAGACACCCAGGGGAGAGCAGACTTACCCCACTCTGTCAATGTAACACACCCAGGGAAGAGCAGACTGACCCCACTCTGTCAATGTAACACAACCAGGGAAGAGCAGACAGACCCCGTTCTGTCAATGTAACCCACCCAGGGAAGAACAGACTGACCCCACTCTGTCAATGTAACACACTTGGGGAAGAGCAGACTGACCCCACTCTGTCAATGTAACCCACCCAGTGAAGAGCAGACTGACCCCTCTCCCTCCACGTAACTCACCCAGGGAAGAGCAGACTGACCCCATTCTGTCAATGTAACCCACCCAGGGAAGAGCAGAATGACCGCACTCAGTCAATGTAACCCACCCAGGGAAGAGCAGACTGACCCCACTCTGTCATTATCAGAGACCCAGGGAAGTGCTGACTCACCCAACTCTGTCAATGTAACACACCCAGGGGAGACCAGAGTGACCCCTCTATCACAATGTAACTCACCTAGGGAAGAGCAGACTGACCCCACTCTGTCAAAGTAACACACTCAGGGAAGAGCAGACTCTTCCCACTCTGTCAAAGTAACACAGTCAGGGAAGAGCAGACTGACCTCACTCTGTCAATGTAACACACCCAGGGAAGAGCAGACTGACCCCACTCTGTCAATGTAACACACCCAGGGAAGAGCAGACTGACACCTCTCCCTCCGTGTAACTCACCCAGGGAAGAGCAGACTGACCCCACTCTTTCAATGTAACACACCCAGGGAAGTGCAGACTGACCCCACTCTGTCAATGTAACACACCCAGGGAAGAGCAGACTGACCCCACTCTGTCAATGTAACACACCCAGGGAAAAGCAGACTGACCCCACTCTGTCAATGTAACACACCCAGGGAAGAGCAGACTGACCCCACTCTGTCAATATCACAGACCCAGGGAAGAGCAGACTCACCCAACTCTGTCAATGTAACACACCCAGGGGAGACCAGAGTGACCCCTCTATCTCAATGTAACTCACCTAGGGAAGAGCAGACTGACCCCACTCTGTCAAAGTAACACACTCAGGGAAGAGCAGACTGACCTCACTCTGTCAATGTAACACAACCAGGGAAGGGCAGACTGACCCCACTCTGTCAATGTAACATACTCAGGGAATAGCAGTCTGACCCCACTCTGTCAATGTATCATACCCAGGGGAGAGCAGACTGACCCCACCCTGTCAATCTAACTCACCCAGGGAAGAGCAGACTGACCTCACTCTGTCAATGTAACACACCGCGGGAAGAGCAGACGGACCCCACTCTGTCAATGTAACACACCCAAGGAAGAGCAGTCAGACCCCACTCTGTCATTGTAACACACCCAGGGAAGAGCAGACTGACCCCACTCTGTCAATGTCACGCACCCAGGGAAGAGCAGACTGACCGCACTCTGCCAATGTAACACACCCAGGGAAGAGCAGATTGATCCCACTGTGTCAATGTAACACATCCAGGGAAGAGCAGACTGACCCCACACTTTCAATGTAACACATCCAGGGAAGAGCAGACTGACCGCACTCGGTGAATGTAATCCACCCAGGGAAGAGCAGACTGACCCCTCTCTGTCAATGTAACACACCCAGGGAAGAGCAGATTTACCCCACTCTGTCAATGTAACAGACCCAGGGAAGAGCAGACTGACCCCACTCTGTCATTGTAACACACCCAGGGAAGAGCAGACTGACCCCATTCTGTCAATGTAACACACCCAGGGAAGAACAGACTGACCCCACTCTGTCAATGTAAGACACCCAGGGGAGAGCAGACTTACCCCACTCTGTCAATGTAACACACCCAAGGAAGAGCAGACTGACCCCACTCTGTCAATGTAACACAACCAGTGAAGAGCAGACTGAACCCACTCTGTCAATGTAACACTCCCAGGGAAGAGCAGACTGACACCACTCTGTCAATGTAACATACCCAGGGAAGAACAGACTGACCCCACTATGTCATTGTAACACATCCAGGGAGAAGCAGACTGACCCCTCTCTGTCAATGTAACTCACCCAGGGAACAGAAGATTGACCTCACTCGGTCAATGTAACATACCCAGGGAAGAGCAGACTAACCCCACTCTGTCAATGTAACACACCCAGGGAAGAGCAGATTGATCCCACTGTGTCAATGTAACACACCCAGGGAAGAGCAGACTGACCCCACACTTTCAATGTAACACATCCAGGGAAGAGCAGACTGACCGCATTCGGTCAATGTAACCCACCCAGGGAAGAGCAGACTGACCCCTCTCTGTCAATGTAACACACCCAGGTAAGAGCAGATTTACCCCACTCCGTCAATGTAACAAACCCAGGGAAGAGCAGACTGACCCCACTCTGTCAATGTAACACACCCAGGGAAGAGCAGACTGACCCCACTCTGTCAATGTAACACACCCAGGGAAGAGCAGACTGACACCTCTCCCTCCGTGTAACTCACCCAGGGCAGAGCAGACTGACCCCACTCTTTCAATGTAACACACCCAGGGAAGTGCAGACTGACCCCACTCTGTCAATGTAACACACCCAGGGGAGAGCAGACCGACCCCTCTCTCTCCACGTAACTCACCCAGGGAAGAGCAGACTGACCCCACTCTGTCAATGTAACACACCCAGGGGAGACCAGAGTGACCCCGCTATCTCAATGTAACTCACCTAGGGAAGAGCAGACTGACCCCACTCTGTCAAAGTAACACACTCAGGGAAGAGCAGACTGACCTCACTCTGTCAATGTAACACAACCAGGGAAGGGCAGACTGACCCCACTCTGTCAATGTAACATACTCAGGGAATAGCAGTCTGACCCCACTCTGTCAATGTATCACACCCAGGGGAGAGCAGACTGACCACACCCTGTCAATCTAACTCACCCAGGGAAGAGCAGACTGACCTCACTCTGTCAATGTAACACACCGCGGGAAGAGCAGACTAACCCCACTCTGTCAATGTAACACACCCAAGGAAGAGCAGTCTGACCCCACTCTGTCATTGTAACACAGCCAGGGAAGAGCAGACTGACCCCTCTCTGTCAATGTAACTCACCCAGGGAACAGAAGATTGACCTCACTCGGTCAATGTAACATACACAGGGAAGAGCAGACTAACCCCACTCTGTCAATGTAACACACCCAGGGAAGAGCAGACTGACCCCACTCTGTCAATGTAACACACCCAGGGAAGAGCAGACTAACCCCACTCTGTCAATGGAACACACCCAAGGAAGAGCAGTCTGACCCCACTCTGTCATTGTAACACAGCCAGGGAAGAGCAGACTGACCCCTATCTGTCAATGTAACTCACCCAGGGAACAGAAGAATGACCTCACTCGGTCAATGTAACATACCCAGGGAAGAGCAGACTAACCCCACTCTGTCAATGTAACACACCCAGGGAAGAGCAGACTGACCCCACTCTGTCAATGTAACACACCCAGGGAAGAGCAGACTGACCCCACTCTGTCAATGTCACGCACCCAGGGAAGAGCAGACTGACCGCACTCTGTCAATGTAACACACCCAGGGAAGAGCAGATTGATCCCACTGTGTCAATGTAACACATCCAGGGAAGAGCAGACTGACCCCACACTTTCAATGTAACACATCCAGGGAAGAGCAGACTGACCGCACTCTGTCAATGTAACACACCGCGGGAAGAGCAGACTAACCCCACTCTGTCAATGTAACACACCCAAGGAAGAGCAGTCTGACCCCACTCTGTCATTGTAACACAGCCAGGGAAGAGCAGACTGACCCCTCTCTGTCAATGTAACTCACCCAGGGAACAGAAGATTGACCTCACTCGGTCAATGTAACATACCCAGGGAAGAGCAGACTAACCCCACTCTGTCAATGTAACACACCCAGGGAAGAGCAGACTAACCCCACTCTGTCAATGTAACACACCCAGGGAAGAGCAGATTGATCCCACTGTGTCAATGTAACACATCCAGGGAAGAGCAGACTGACCCCACACTTTCAATGTAACACATCCAGGGAAGAGCAGACTGACCGCACTCGGTCAATGTAATCCACGCAGGGAAGAGCAGACTGACCCCTCTCTGTCAATGTAACACACCCAGGGAAGAGCAGATTTACCCCACTCTGTCAATGTAACAGACCCAGGGAAGAGCAGACTGACCCCACTCTGTCAATGTCACGCACCCAGGGAAGAGCAGACTGACCGCACTCTGTCAATGTAACACACCCAGGGAAGAGCAGATTGATCCCACTGTGTCAACGTAACACACCCAGGGAAGAGCAGACTGACCCCACTCTGTCAATGTCACGCACCCAGGGAAGAGCAGACTGACCGCACTCTGTCAATGTAACACACCCAGGGAAGAGCAGATTGATCCCACTGTGTCAACGTAACACACCCAGGGAAGAGCACACTGACCCCACACTTTCAATGTAACACATCCAGGGAAGAGCAGACTGACCGCACTCGGTCAATGTAACCCACCCAGGGAAGAGCAGACTGACCCCTCTCTGTCAATGTAACACAGCCAGGGAAGAGCAGATTTACCCCACTCAGTCAATGTAACAGACCCAGGGAAGAGCAGACTGACCCCACTCTGTCTATGTAACACACCCAGGGAAGAGCAACTGACCCCATTCTGTCAATGTAACACACCCAGGGAAGAACAGACTGACCCCACTCTGTCAATGTAAGACACCCAGGGGAGAGCAGACTTACCCCACTCTGTCAAAGTAACACACCCAAGGAAGAGCAGACTGACCCCACTCTGTCAATGTAACACAACCAGGGAAGAGCAGACTGAACCCACTCTGTCAATGTAACACTCCCAGGGAAGAGCAGACTGACACCACTCTGTCAATGTAACATACCCAGGGAAGAACAGACTGACCCCACTATGTCATTGTAACACATCCAGGGAAGAGCAGACTGACCCCTCTCTGTCAATGTAACTCACCCAGGGAACATAAGATTGACCTCACTCGGTCAATGTAACATACCCAGGGAAGAGCAGACTAACCCCACTCTGTCAATGTAACACACCCAGGGAAGAGCAGATTGATCCCACTGTGTCAATGTAACACACCCAGGGAAGAGCAGACTGACCCCACACTTTCAATGTAACACATCCAGGGAAGAGCAGACTGACCCCACTCTGTCAATGTATCACACCCAGGGAAGAGCAGATTGACCCCACTCTGTCAATGTAACCCACCCAGGGAAGAGCAGACTGACCCCTCTCTGTCAATGTAACACACCCAGGGAAGAGCAGATTTACCCCACTCTGTCAATGTAACAAACCCAGGGAAGAGCAGACTGACCCCACTCTGTCAATGTAACACACCCAGGGAAGAGCAGACTGACCCCATTCTGTCAATGTAACACATCCAGGGAAGAGCAGACTGACCGCACTCTGTCAATGTAACACACCGCGGGAAGAGCAGACTAACCCCACTCTGTCAATGTAACACACCCAAGGAAGAGCAGTCTGACGCCACTCTGTCATTGTAACACAGCCAGGGAAGAGCAGACTGACCCCTCTCTGTCAATGTAACTCACCCAGGGAACAGAAGATTGACCTCACTCGGTCAATGTAACATACCCAGGGAAGAGCAGACTAACCCCACTCTGTCAATGTAACACACCCAGGGAAGAGCAGACTGACCCCACTCTGTCAATGTAACACACCCAGGGAAGAGCAGATTGATCCCACTGTGTCAATGTAACACATCCAGGGAAGAGCAGACTGACCCCACACTTTCAATGTAACACATCCAGGGAAGAGCAGACTGACCGCACTCGGTCAATGTAATCCACGCAGGGAAGAGCAGACTGACCCCTCTCTGTCAATGTAACACACCCAGGGAAGAGCAGATTTACCCCACTCTGTCAATGTAACAGACCCAGGGAAGAGCAGACTGACCCCACTCTGTCAATGTCACGCACCCAGGGAAGAGCAGACTGACCGCACTCTGTCAATGTAACACACCCAGGGAAGAGCAGATTGATCCCACTGTGTCAACGTAACACACCCAGGGAAGAGCAGACTGACCCCACACTTTCAATGTAACACATCCAGGGAAGAGCAGACTGACCGCACTCGGTCAATGTAACCCACCCAGGGAAGAGCAGACTGACCCCTCTCTGTCAATGTAACACAGCCAGGGAAGAGCAGATTTACCCCACTCAGTCAATGTAACAGACCCAGGGAAGAGCAGACTGACCCCACTCTGTCTATGTAACACACCCAGGGAAGAGCAACTGACCCCATTCTGTCAATGTAACACACCCAGGGAAGAACAGACTGACCCCACTCTGTCAATGTAAGACACCCAGGGGAGAGCAGACTTACCCCACTCTGTCAAAGTAACACACCCAAGGAAGAGCAGACTGACCCCACTCTGTCAATGTAACACAACCAGGGAAGAGCAGACTGAACCCACTCTGTCAATGTAACACTCCCAGGGAAGAGCAGACTGACACCACTCTGTCAATGTAACATACCCAGGGAAGAACAGACTGACCCCACTATGTCATTGTAACACATCCAGGGAAGAGCAGACTGACCCCTCTCTGTCAATGTAACTCACCCAGGGAACATAAGATTGACCTCACTCGGTCAATGTAACATACCCAGGGAAGAGCAGACTAACCCCACTCTGTCAATGTAACACACCCAGGGAAGAGCAGATTGATCCCACTGTGTCAATGTAACACACCCAGGGAAGAGCAGACTGACCCCACACTTTCAATGTAACACATCCAGGGAAGAGCAGACTGACCCCACTCTGTCAATGTATCACACCCAGGGAAGAGCAGATTGACCCCACTCTGTCAATGTAACCCACCCAGGGAAGAGCAGACTGACCCCTCTCTGTCAATGTAACACACCCAGGGAAGAGCAGATTTACCCCACTCTGTCAATGTAACAAACCCAGGGAAGAGCAGACTGACCCCACTCTGTCAATGTAACACACCCAGGGAAGAGCAGACTGACCCCATTCTGTCAATGTAACACACCCAGGGAAGAACAGACTGACCCCACTCTGTCAATGTAAGACACCCAGGGGAGAGCAGACTTACCCCACTCTGTCAATGTAACACACCCAGGGAAGAGCAGACTGACCCCACTCTGTCAATGTAACACAACCAGGGAAGAGCAGACAGACCCCGTGCTGTCAATGTAACCCACCCAGGGAAGAACAGACTGACCCCACTCTGTCAATGTAACCCACCCAGGGAAGAACAGACTGACCCCACTCTGTCAATGTAACACAACCAGTGAAGAGCAGACTGACCCCACTCTGTCAATGTAACTCACCCAGGGAAGAGCAGACTGACCCCATTCTGTCAATGTAACCCACCCAGGGAAGAGCAGACTGACCGCACTCAGTCAATGTAACCCACCCAGGGAAGAGCAGACTGACCCCACTCTGTCATTATCACAGACCCAGGGAAGAGCAGACTCACCCAACTCTGTCAATGTAACACACCCAGGGGAGACCAGAGTGACCCCTCTATCACAATGTAACTCACCTAGGGAAGAGCAGACTGACCCCACTCTGTCAAAGTAACACACTCAGGGAAGAGCAGACTCTTCCCACTCTGTCAAAGTAACACACTCAGGGAAGAGCAGACTGACCTCATTATGTCAATGTAACACACCCAGGGAAGAGCTGACTGTCCCCACTCTGTCAATGTAACACACCCAGGGAAGAGCAGACTGACCCCACCCTGTCAATGTAACACACCCAGGGAAGAGCAGACACACCCCACTCTGTCAATGTAACACACCCAAGGAAGAGCAGACTGACCCCACTCTGTCAATGTAACACACCCAAGGAAGAGCAGACTGACCCCTCTCTGTCAATGTAACTCACCCAGGGAACAGAAGATTGACCTCACTCGGTCAATGTAACATAACCAGGGAAGAGCAGACTGACCCCACACTTTCAATGTAACACATCCAGGGAAGAGCAGACTGACCGCATTCGGTCAATGTAACCCACCCAGGGAAGAGCAGACTGACCCCTCTCTGTCAATGTAACACACCCAGGGAAGAGCAGATTTACCCCACTCTGTCAATGTAACAAACCCAGGGAAGAGCAGACTGACCCCACTCTATCAATGTCACACACCCAGTGAAGAGCAGACTGACCCCATTCTGTCAATGTAACACACCCAGGGAAGAACAGACTGACCCCACTCTGTCAATGTAAGACACCCAGGGGAGAGCAGACTTACCCCACTCTGTCAATGTAACACACCCAGGGAAGAGCAGACTGACCCCACTCTGTCAATGTAACACAACCAGGGAAGAGCAGACAGACCCCGTTCTGTCAATGTAACCCACCCAGGGAAGAACAGACTGACCCCACTCTGTCAATGTAACACACTTGGGGAAGAGCAGACTGACCCCACTCTGTCAATGTAACCCACCCAGTGAAGAGCAGACTGACCCCTCTCCCTCCACGTAACTCACTCAGGGAAGAGCAGACTGACCCCATTCTGTCAATGTAACCCACCCAGGGAAGAGCAGAATGACCGCACTCAGTCAATGTAACCCACCCAGGGAAGAGCAGACTGACCCCACTCTGTCATTATCAGAGACCCAGGGAAGAGCAGACTCACCCAACTCTGTCAATGTAACACACCCAGGGGAGACCAGAGTGACCCCTCTATCACAATGTAACTCACCTAGGGAAGAGCAGACTGACCCCACTCTGTCAAAGTAACACACTCAGGGAAGAGCAGACTCTTCCCACTCTGTCAAAGTAACACAGTCAGGGAAGAGCAGACTGACCTCACTCTGTCAATGTAACACACCCAGGGAAGAGCAGACTGACCCCACTCTGTCAATGTAACACACCCAGGGAAGAGCAGACTGACACCTCTCCCTCCGTGTAACTCACCCAGGGAAGAGCAGACTGACCCCACTCTTTCAATGTAACACACCCAGGGAAGTGCAGACTGACCCCACTCTGTCAATGTAACACACCCAGGGAAGAGCAGACTGACCCCACTCTGTCAATGTAACACACCCAGGGAAAAGCAGACTGACCCCACTCTGTCAATGTAACACACCCAGGGAAGAGCAGACTGACCCCACTCTGTCAATATCACAGACCCAGGGAAGAGCAGACTCACCCAACTCTGTCAATGTAACACACCCAGGGGAGACCAGAGTGACCCCTCTATCTCAATGTAACTCACCTAGGGAAGAGCAGACTGACCCCACTCTGTCAAAGTAACACACTCAGGGAAGAGCAGACTGACCTCACTCTGTCAATGTAACACAACCAGGGAAGGGCAGACTGACCCCACTCTGTCAATGTAACATACTCAGGGAATAGCAGTCTGACCCCACTCTGTCAATGTATCATACCCAGAGGAGAGCAGACTGACCCCACCCTGTCAATCTAACTCACCCAGGGAAGAGCAGACTGACCTCACTCTGTCAATGTAACACACCGCGGGAAGAGCAGACGGACCCCACTCTGTCAATGTAACACACCCAAGGAAGAGCAGTCTGACCCCACTCTGTCATTGTAACACACCCAGGGAAGAGCAGACTGACCCCACTCTGTCAATGTCACGCACCCAGGGAAGAGCAGACTGACCGCACTCTGCCAATGTAACACACCCAGGGAAGAGCAGATTGATCCCACTGTGTCAATGTAACACATCCAGGGAAGAGCAGACTGACCCCACACTTTCAATGTAACACATCCAGGGAAGAGCAGACTGACCGCACTCGGTGAATGTAATCCACCCAGGGAAGAGCAGACTGACCCCACTCTGTCAATGTAACCCACCCAGTGAAGAGCAGACTGACCCCTCTCCCTCCACGTAACTCACTCAGGGAAGAGCAGACTGACCCCATTCTGTCAATGTAACCCACCCAGGGAAGAGCAGAATGACCGCACTCAGTCAATGTAACCCACCCAGGGAAGAGCAGACTGACCCCACTCTGTCATTATCAGAGACCCAGGGAAGAGCAGACTCACCCAACTCTGTCAATGTAACACACCCAGGGGAGACCAGAGTGACCCCTCTATCACAATGTAACTCACCTAGGGAAGAGCAGACTGACCCCACTCTGTCAAAGTAACACACTCAGGGAAGAGCAGACTCTTCCCACTCTGTCAAAGTAACACACTCAGGGAAGAGCAGACTGACCTCACTCTGTCAATGTAACACACCCAGGGAAGAGCAGACTGACCCCACTCTGTCAATGTAACACACCCAGGGAAGAGCAGACTGACACCTCTCCCTCCGTGTAACTCACCCAGGGAAGAGCAGACTGACCCCACTCTTTCAATGTAACACACCCAGGGAAGTGCAGACTGACCCCACTCTGTCAATGTAACACACCCAGGGAAGAGCAGACTGACCCCACTCTGTCAATGTAACACACCCAGGGAAAAGCAGACTGACCCCACTCTGTCAATGTAACACACCCAGGGAAGAGCAGACTGACCCCACTCTGTCATTGTAACACACCCAGGGAAGAGCAGACTCTCCCCTCTCTGTCAATGTAACACACCCAGGGAAGAGCAGACTGAGCCCACTCTGTCAATGTAACACACCCAGGGAAGAGCAGACTGACCCCACTCTGTCAAAGTAACACACTCAGGGAAGAGCAGACTGACCTCACTCTGTCAATGTAACACAACCAGGGAAGGGCAGACTGACCCCACTCTGTCAATGTAACATACTCAGGGAATAGCAGTCTGACCCCACTCTGTCAATGTATCATACCCAGAGGAAAGCAGACTGACCCCACCCTGTCAATCTAACTCACCCAGGGAAGAGCAGACTGACCTCACTCTGTCAATGTAACACACCGCGGGAAGAGCAGACGGACCCCACTCTGTCAATGTAACACACCCAAGGAAGAGCAGTCTGACCCCACTCTGTCATTGTAACACACCCAGGGAAGAGCAGACTGACCCCACTCTGTCAATGTCACGCACCCAGGGAAGAGCAGACTGACCGCACTCTGCCAATGTAACACACCCAGGGAAGAGCAGATTGATCCCACTGTGTCAATGTAACACATCCAGGGAAGAGCAGACTGACCCCACACTTTCAATGTAACACATCCAGGGAAGAGCAGACTGACCGCACTCGGTGAATGTAATCCACCCAGGGAAGAGCAGACTGACCCCTCTCTGTCAATGTAACACACCCAGGGAAGAGCAGATTTACCCCACTCTGTCAATGTAACAGACCCAGGGAAGAGCAGACTGTCCCCACTCTGTCAATGTAACACACCCAGGGAAGAGCAGACTGACCCCATTCTGTCAATGTAACACACCCAGGGAAGAACAGACTGACCCCACTCTGTCAATGAAAGACACCAGGGGAGAGCAGACTTACCCCACTCTGTCAATGTAACACACCCAAGGAAGAGCAGACTGACCCCACTCTGTCAATGTAACACAACCAGGGAAGAGCAGACTGAACCCACTCTGTCAATGTAACACTCCCAGGGAAGAGCAGACTGACACCACTCTGTCAATGTAACATACCCAGGGAAGAACAGACTGACCCCACTATGTCATTGTAACACATCCAGGGAAGAGCAGACTTACTCCTCTCTGTCAATGTAACTCACCCAGGGACAGAAGATTGACCTCACTCGGTCAATGTAACATACCCAGGGAAGAGCAGACTAACCCCACTCTGTCAATGTAACACACCCAGGGAAGAGCAGATTGATCCCACTGTGTCAATGTAACACACCCAGGGAAGAGCAGACTGACCCCACACTTTCAATGTAACACATCCAGGGAAGAGCAGACTGACCGCATTCGGTCAATGTAACCCACCCAGGGAAGAGCAGACTGACCCCTCTCTGTCAATGTAACACACCCAGGTAAGAGCAGATTTACCCCACTCTGTCAATGTAACAAACCCAGGGAAGAGCAGACTGACCCCACTCTGTCAATGTAACACACCCAGGGAAGAGCAGACTGACCCCACTCTGTCAATGTAACACACCCAGGGAAGAGCAGACTGACACCTCTCCCTCCGTGTAACTCACCCAGGGAAGAGCAGACTGACCCCACTCTTTCAATGTAACACACCCAGGGAAGTGCAGACTGACCCCACTCTGTCAATGTAACACACCCAGGGGAGAGCAGACCGACCCCTCTCTCTCCACGTAACTCACCCAGGGAAGAGCAGACTGACCCCACTCTGTCAATGTAACACACCCAGGGGAGACCAGAGTGACCCCGCTATCTCAATGTAACTCACCTAGGGAAGAGCAGACTGACCCCACTCTGTCAAAGTAACACACTCAGGGAAGAGCAGACTGAACTCACTCTGTCAATGTAACACAACCAGGGAAGGGCAGACTGACCCCACTCTGTCAATGTAACATACTCAGGGAATAGCAGTCTGACCCCACTCTGTCAATGTATCACACCCAGGGGAGAGCAGACTGACCACACCCTGTCAATCTAACTCACCCAGGGAAGAGCAGACTGACCTCACTCTGTCAATGTAACACACCGCGGGAAGAGCAGACTAACCCCACTCTGTCAATGTAACACACCCAAGGAAGAGCAGTCTGACCCCACTCTGTCATTGTAACACAGCCAGGGAAGAGCAGACTGACCCCTCTCTGTCAATGTAACTCACCCAGGGAACAGAAGATTGACCTCACTCGGTCAATGTAACATACCCAGGGAAGAGCAGACTAACCCCACTCTGTCAATGTAACACACCCAGGGAAGAGCAGACTGACCCCACTCTGTCAATGTAACACACCCAGGGAAGAGCAGACTAACCCCACTCTGTCAATGTAACACACCCAAGGAAGAGCAGTCTGACCCCACTCTGTCATTGTAACACAGCCAGGGAAGAGCAGACTGACCCCTATCTGTCAATGTAACTCACCCAGGGAACAGAAGATTGACCTCACTCGGTCAATGAAACATACCCAGGGAAGAGCAGACTAACCCCACTCTGTCAATGTAACACACCCAGGGAAGAGCAGACTGACCCCACTCTGTCAATGTAACACACCCAGGGAAGAGCAGACTGACCCCACTCTGTCAATGTCACGCACCCAGGGAAGAGCAGACTGACCGCACTCTGTCAATGTAACACACCCAGGGAAGAGCAGATTGATCCCACTGTGTCAATGTAACACATCCAGGGAAGAGCAGACTGACCCCACACTTTCAATGTAACACATCCAGGGAAGAGCAGATTTACCCCACTCTGTCAATGTAACACACCCAGGGAAGAGCAGATTGATCCCACTGTGTCAACGTAACACACCCAGGGAAGAGCAGACTGACCCCACACTTTCAATGTAACACATCCAGGGAAGAGCAGACTGACCGCACTCGGTCAATGTAACCCACCCAGGGAAGAGCAGACTGACCCCTCTCTGTCAATGTAACACAGCCAGGGAAGAGCAGATTTACCCCACTCAGTCAATGTAACAGACCCAGGGAAGAGCAGACTGACCCCACTCTGTCTATGTAACACACCCAGGGAAGAGCAACTGACCCCATTCTGTCAATGTAACACACCCAGGGAAGAACAGACTGACCCCACTCTGTCAATGTAAGACACCCAGGGGAGAGCAGACTTACCCCACTCTGTCAAAGTAACACACCCAAGGAAGAGCAGACTGACCCCACTCTGTCAATGTAACACAACCAGGGAAGAGCAGACTGAACCCACTCTGTCAATGTAACACTCCCAGGGAAGAGCAGACTGACACCACTCTGTCAATGTAACATACCCAGGGAAGAACAGACTGACCCCACTATGTCATTGTAACACATCCAGGGAAGAGCAGACTGACCCCTCTCTGTCAATGTAACTCACCCAGGGAACATAAGATTGACCTCACTCGGTCAATGTAACATACCCAGGGAAGAGCAGACTAACCCCACTCTGTCAATGTAACACACCCAGGGAAGAGCAGATTGATCCCACTGTGTCAATGTAACACACCCAGGGAAGAGCAGACTGACCCCACACGTTCAATGTAACACATCCAGGGAAGAGCAGACTGACCGCATTCGGTCAATGTAACCCACCCAGGGAAGAGCAGACTGACCCCTCTCTGTCAATGTAACACACCCAGGGAAGAGCAGATTTACCCCACTCTGTCAATGTAACAAACCCAGGGAAGAGCAGACTGACCCCACTCTGTCAATGTAACACACCCAGGGAAGAGCAGACTGACCCCATTCTGTCAATGTAAGACACCCAGGGGAGAGCAGACTTACCCCACTCTGTCAATGTAACACACCCAGGGAAGAGCAGACTGACCCCACTCTGTCAATGTAACACAACCAGGGAAGAGCAGACAGACCCCGTTCTGTCAATGTAACCCACCCAGGGAAGAACAGACTGACCCCACTCTGTCAATGTAACCCACCCAGGGAAGAACAGACTGACCCCACTCTGTCAATGTAACACAACCAGTGAAGAGCAGACTGACCCCACTCTGTCAATGTAACTCACCCAGGGAAGAGCAGACTGACCCCATTCTGTCAATGTAACCCACCCAGGGAAGAGCAGACTGACCGCACTCAGTCAATGTAGCCCACCCAGGGAAGAGCAGACTGACCCCACTCTGTCATTATCACAGACCCAGGGAAGAGCAGACTCACCCAACTCTGTCAATGTAACACAACCAGGGGAGACCAGAGTGACCCCTCTATCACAATGTAACTCACCTAGGGAAGAGCAGACTGACCCCACTCTGTCAAAGTAACACACTCAGGGAAGAGCAGACTCTTCCCACTCTGTCAAAGTAACACACTCAGGGAAGAGCAGACTGACCTCACTCTGTCAATGTAACACACCCAGGGAAGAGCTGACTGTCCCCACTCTGTCAATGTAACACACCCAGGGAAGAGCAGACTGACCCCACCCTGTCAATGTAACACACCCAGGGAAGAGCAGACACACCCCACTCTGTCAATGTAACACACCCAAGGAAGAGCAGACTGACCCCACTCTGTCAATGTAACACACCCAAGGAAGAGCAGACTGACCCCTCTCTGTCAATGTAACTCACCCAGGGAACAGAAGATTGACCTCACTCGGTCAATGTAACATACCCAGGGAAGAGCAGACTGAGCCCACACTTTCAATGTAACACATCCAGGGAAGAGCAGACTGACCGCATTCGGTCAATGTAACCCACCCATGAAGAGCAGACTGACCCCTCTCTGTCAATGTAACACACCCAGGGAAGAGCAGATTTACCCCACTCTGTCAATGTAACAAACCCAGGGAAGAGCAGACTGACCCCACTCTGTCAATGTAACACACCCAGGGAAGAGCAGACTGACCCCATTCTGTCAATGTAACACACCCAGGGAAGAACAGACTGACCCCACTCTGTCAATGTAAGACACCCAGGGGAGAGCAGACTTACCCCACTCTGTCAATGTAACACACCCAGGGAAGAGCAGACTGACCCCACTCTGTCAATGTAACACAACCAGGGAAGAGCAGACAGACCCCGTTCTGTCAATGTAACCCACCCAGGGAAGAACAGACTGACCCACTCTGTCAATGTAACACACTTGGGGAAGAGCAGACTGACCCCACTCTGTCAATGTAACCCACCCAGTGAAGAGCAGACTGACCCCTCTCCCTCCACGTAACTCACCCAGGGAAGAGCAGACTGACCCCATTCTGTCAATGTAACCCACCCAGGGAAGAGCAGAATGACCGCACTCAGTCAATGTAACCCACCCAGGGAAGAGCAGACTGACCTCACTCTGTCAATGTAACACACCGCGGGAAGAGCAGACTAACCCCACTCTGTCAATGTAACACACCCAAGGAAGAGCAGACTGACCCCACTCTGTCATTGTAACACAGCCAGGGAAGAGCAGACTGACCCCTCTCTGTCAATGTAACTCACCCAGGGAACAGAAGATTGACCTCACTCGGTCAATGTAACATACCCAGGGAAGAGCAGACTAACCCCACTCTGTCAATGTAACACACCCAGGGAAGAGCAGACTGACCCCACTCTGTCAATGTAACACACCCAGGGAAGAGCAGACTAACCCCACTCTGTCAATGTAACACACCCAAGGAAGAGCAGTCTGACCCCACTCTGTCATTGTAACACAGCCAGGGAAGAGCAGACTGACCCCTATCTGTCAATGTAACTCACCCAGGGAACAGAAGATTGACCTCACTCGGTCAATGAAACATACCCAGGGAAGAGCAGACTAACCCCACTCTGTCAATGTAACACACCCAGGGAAGAGCAGACTGACCCCACTCTGTCAATGTAACACACCCAGGGAAGAGCAGACTGACCCCACTCTGTCAATGTCACGCACCCAGGGAAGAGCAGACTGACCGCACTCTGTCAATGTAACACACCCAGGGAAGAGCAGATTGATCCCACTGTGTCAATGTAACACATCCAGGGAAGAGCAGACTGACCCCACACTTTCAATGTAACACATCCAGGGAAGAGCAGATTTACCCCACTCTGTCAATGTAACACACCCAGGGAAGAGCAGATTGATCCCACTGTGTCAACGTAACACACCCAGGGAAGAGCAGACTGACCCCACACTTTCAATGTAACACATCCAGGGAAGAGCAGACTGACCGCACTCGGTCAATGTAACCCACCCAGGGAAGAGCAGACTGACCCCTCTCTGTCAATGTAACACAGCCAGGGAAGAGCAGATTTACCCCACTCAGTCAATGTAACAGACCCAGGGAAGAGCAGACTGACCCCACTCTGTCTATGTAACACACCCAGGGAAGAGCAACTAACCCCATTCTGTCAATGTAACACACCCAGGGAAGAACAGACTGACCCCACTCTGTCAATGTAAGACACCCAGGGGAGAGCAGACTTACCCCACTCTGTCAAAGTAACACACCCAAGGAAGAGCAGACTGACCCCACTCTGTCAATGTAACACAACCAGGGAAGAGCAGACTGAACCCACTCTGTCAATGTAACACTCCCAGGGAAGAGCAGACTGACACCACTCTGTCAATGTAACATACCCAGGGAAGAACAGACTGACCCCACTATGTCATTGTAACACATCCAGGGAAGAGCAGACTGACCCCTCTCTGTCAATGTAACTCACCCAGGGAACATAAGATTGACCTCACTCGGTCAATGTAACATACCCAGGGAAGAGCAGACTAACCCCACTCTGTCAATGTAACACACCCAGGGAAGAGCAGATTGATCCCACTGTGTCAATGTAACACACCCAGGGAAGAGCAGACTGACCCCACACTTTCAATGTAACACATCCAGGGAAGAGCAGACTGACCGCATTCGGTCAATGTAACCCACCCAGGGAAGAGCAGACTGACCCCTCTCTGTCAATGTAACACACCCAGGGAAGAGCAGATTTACCCCACTCTGTCAATGTAACAAACCCAGGGAAGAGCAGACTGACCCCACTCTGTCAATGTAACACACCCAGGGAAGAGCAGACTGACCCCATTCTGTCAATGTAACACACCCAGGGAAGAACAGACTGACCCCACTCTGTCAATGTAAGACACCCAGGGGAGAGCAGACGTACCCCACTCTGTCAATGTAACACACCCAGGGAAGAGCAGACTGACCCCACTCTATCAATGTAACACAACCAGGGAAGAGCAGACAGACCCCGTTCTGTCAATGTAACCCACCCAGGGAAGAACAGACTGACCCCACTCTGTCAATGTAACCCACCCAGGGAAGAACAGACTGACCCCACTCTGTCAATGTATCACAACCAGTGAAGAGCAGACTGACCCCACTCTGTCAATGTAACTCACCCAGGGAAGAGCAGACTGACCCCATTCTGTCAATGTAACCCACCCAGGGAAGAGCAGACTGACCGCACTCAGTCAATGTAGCCCACCCAGGGAAGAGCAGACTGACCCCACTCTGTCATTATCACAGACCCAGGGAAGAGCAGACTCACCCAACTCTGTCAATGTAACACACCCAGGGGAGACCAGAGTGACCCCTCTATCACAATGTAACTCACCTAGGGAAGAGCAGACTGACCCCACTCTGTCAAAGTAACACACTCAGGGAAGAGCAGACTCTTCCCACTCTGTCAAAGTAACACACTCAGGGAAGAGCAGACTGACCTCACTCTGTCAATGTAACACATCCAGGGAAGAGCTGACTGTCCCCACTCTGTCAATGTAACACACCCAGGGAAGAGCAGACTGACCCCACCCTGTCAATGTAACACACCCAGGGAAGAGCAGACACACCCCACTCTGTCAATGTAACACACCCAAGGAAGAGCAGACTGACCCCACTCTGTCAATGTAACACACCCAAGGAAGAGCAGACTGACCCCTCTCTGTCAATGTAACTCACCCAGGGAACAGAAGATTGACCTCACTCGGTCAATGTAACATACCCAGGGAAGAGCAGACTGAGCCCACACTTTCAATGTAACACATCCAGGGAAGAGCAGACTGACCGCATTCGGTCAATGTAACCCACCCAGGGAAGAGCAGACTGACCCCTCTCTGTCAATGTAACACACCCAGGTAAGAGCAGATTTACCCCACTCTGTCAATGTAACAAACCCAGGGAAGAGCAGACTGACCCCACTCTGTCAATGTAACACACCCAGGGAAGAGCAGACTGACCCCATTCTGTCAATGTAACACACCCAGGGAAGAACAGACTGACCCCACTCTGTCAATGTAAGACACCCAGGGGAGAGCAGACTTACCCCACTCTGTCAATGTAACACACCCAGGGAAGAGCAGACTGACCCCACTCTGTCAATGTAACACAACCAGGGAAGAGCAGACAGACCCCGTTCTGTCAATGTAACCCACCCAGGGAAGAACAGACTGACCCACTCTGTCAATGTAACACACTTGGGGAAGAGCAGACTGACCCCACTCTGTCAATGTAACCCACCCAGTGAAGAGCAGACTGACCCCTCTCCCTCCACGTAACTCACCCAGGGAAGAGCAGACTGACCCCATTCTGTCAATGTAACCCACCCAGGGAAGAGCAGAATGACCGCACTCAGTCAATGTAACCCACCCAGGGAAGAGCAGACTGACCCCACTCTGTCATTATCAGAGACCCAGGGAAGAGCAGACTCACCCAACTCTGTCAATGTAACACACCCAGGGGAGACCAGAGTGACCCCTCTATCACAATGTAACTCACCTAGGGAAGAGCAGACTGACCCCACTCTGTCAAAGTAACACACTCAGGGAAGAGCAGACTCTTCCCACTCTGTCAAAGTAACACACTCAGGGAAGAGCAGACTGACCTCACTCTGTCAATGTAACACACCCAGGGAAGAGCAGACTGACCCCACTCTGTCAATGTAACACACCCAGGGAAGAGCAGACTGACACCTCTCCCTCTGTGTAACTCACCCAGGGAAGAGCAGACTGACCCCACTCTTTCAATGTAACACACCCAGGGAAGTGCAGACTGACCCCACTCTGTCAATGTAACACACCCAGGGAAGAGCAGACTGACCCCACTCTGTCAATGTAACACACCCAGGGAAAAGCAGACTGACCCCACTCTGTCAATGTAACACACCCAGGGAAGAGCAGACTGACCCCACTCTGTCAATATCACAGACCCAGGGAAGAGCAGACTCACCCAACTCTGTCAATGTAACACACCCAGGGGAGACCAGAGTGACCCCTCTATCTCAATGTAACTCACCTAGGGAAGAGCAGACTGACCCCACTCTGTCAAAGTAACACACTCAGGGAAGAGCAGACTGACCTCACTCTGTCAATGTAACACAACCAGGGAAGGGCAGACTGACCCCACTCTGTCAATGTAACATACTCAGGGAATAGCAGTCTGACCCCACTCTGTCAATGTATCATACCCAGGGGAGAGCAGACTGACCCCACCCTGTCAATCTAACTCACCCAGGGAAGAGCAGACTGACCTCACTCTGTCAATGTAACACACCGCGGGAAGAGCAGACGGACCCCACTCTGTCAATGTAACACACCCAAGGAAGAGCAGTCTGACCCCACTCTGTCATTGTAACACACCCAGGGAAGAGCAGACTGACCCCACTCTGTCAAAATCACGCACCCAGGGAAGAGCAGACTGACCGCACTCTGTCAATGTAACACACCCAGGGAAGAGCAGATTGATCCCACTGTGTCAATGTAACACATCCAGGGAAGAGCAGACTGACCCCACACTTTCAATGTAACACATCCAGGGAAGAGCAGACTGACCGCACTCGGTGAATGTAACACAACCAGGGAAGAGCAGACTGAACCCACTCTGTCAATGTAACACTCCCAGGGAAGAGCAGACAGACCCCTTTCTGTCAATGTAACCCACCCAGGGAAGAGCAGATTGACCCCACTCTGTCAATGTAACACACCCAGGGAAGAGCAGACTGACCCCACTCTGTCAATGTAACACACCCAGGGAAGAGCAGACTGACCCCACTCTGTCAATGTAACACACCCAGGGAAGAGCAGATTGACCCATCTCTGTCAGTGTAACACACCCAGGGAAGAGCAGACTGACCCCACTCTGTCATTGTAACACACCCAGGGAAGAGCAGACTGACCTCACTCTGTCAATGTAACACACCGCGGGAAGAGCAGACGGACCCCACTCTGTCAATGTAACACACCCAAGGAAGAGCAGTCTGACCCCACTCTGTCATTGTAACACACCCAGGGAAGAGCAGACTGACCCCACTCTGTCAAAATCACGCACCCAGGGAAGAGCAGACTGACCGCACTCTGTCAATGTAACACACCCAGGGAAGAGCAGACTGACCCCACTCTGTCAAAATCACGCACCCAGGGAAGAGCAGACTTACCCCACTCTGTCAATGAAACACACCCAAGGAAGAGCAGATTGAACCCACTCTGTCAATGTAACACAACCAGGGAAGAGCAGACTGAACCCACTCTGTCAATGCAACACTCCCAGGGAAGAGCAGACAGACCCCTTTCTGTCAATGTAACCCACCCAGGGAAGAGCAGATTGACCCCACTCTGTCAATGTAACACACCCAGGGAAGAGCAGACTGACCCCACTCTGTCAATGTAACACACCCAGGGAAGAGCAGACTGACCCCACTCTGTCAATGTAACACACCCAGGGAAGAGCAGATTGACCCAACTCTGTCAGTGTAACACACCCAGGGAAGAGCAGACTGACTCCACTCTGTCAAAGTAACACACGCAGAGAAGAGCGGACTGACCCCACTCTGTCAATGTAACCCACCCAGTGAAGAGCAGACACACCCCTCTCCCTCCATGTCACACACCCAGGGAAGAGCAGACTGACCCCACTCTGTCAATGTCACGCACCCAGGGAAGAGCAGACTGACCGCACTCTGTCAATGTAACACACCCAGGGAAGAGCAGATTGACCCAACTCTGTCAGTGTAACACACCCAGGGAAGAGCAGACTGACTCCACTCTGTCAAAGTAACACACGCAGAGAAGAGTGGACTGACTCCACTCTGTCAATGTAACCCACCCAGTGAAGAGCAGACAGACCCCTCTCCCTCCATGTAACACACCCAGGGAAGAGCAGACTGACCCCACTCTGTCAATGTCACGCACCCAGGGAAGAGCAGACTGACCGCACTCTGTCAATGTCACGCACCCAGGGAAGAGCAGACTGACCCCACTGTGTCAATGTAACACACCCAGGGAAGAGCAGACTGACCCCACACTTTCAATGTAACACATCCAGGGAAGAGCAGACTGACCCCTCTCTGTCAATGTAACACACCCAGGGAAGAGCAGACGGACTCCACTCTGTCAATGTCACGCACCCAGGGAAGAGCAGACTGACCGCACACTGTCAATGTAACACACCCAGGGAAGAGCAGATTGACCCCACTGTGTCAATGTAACACACCCAGGGAAGAGCAGACTGACCCCACACTTTCAATGTAACCCACCGAGGGAAGAGCAGACTGACCTCACTCTGTCAATGTAACACACCCAGGGAAGAGCAGACTGAAACCACTCTGGCAATGTAACACACCCAGGGAAGAGCAGCCTGGCCTCATCCGGTTTAAATATAACAGACACAGGGAAGAGCAGACTGACCACACTCTGTCATTGCAACACACCCAGGGAAGAGCAGACTGACCCCTTTCTGTCAACGTTATACACCCAGGGAAGATCAGACTGACCCAACTCTGTCAATGTAACACACCACGGGAAGAGCAGACTGACCCCACTCTGTCAATGTAAACCAGCCAAGGAAGAGCAGACTGACCTCACTCTGTCATTGTAACACACCCAGGGAAGAGCAGACTCTCCCCTCTCTGTCAATGTAACACACCCAGGGAAGAGCAGACTGACCCCACTCTGTCAATGTAACAAAGCCAGGGAAGAGCAGACTGAACCCACTCTGTCAATGTAACATACCCAGGCAACAGCAGACTGACCCCTCTCTGTCAATGTAACACACCCAGGGAAGAGCAGATTTACCCCACTCTGTCAATGTAACAGACCCAGGGAAGAGCAGACTGACGCCACTCTGTCAATGTCACACACCCAGGGAAGGGCAGACTGACCCCATTCTGTCAATGTAACACACCCAGGGAAGAACAGACTGACCCCACTCTGTCAATGTAACACACCCAGGGAAGAGCAGACTGACCGCACTCTGTCAAAGTAATACACCCAGGGAAGAGCAGATTGATCCCACTGTGTCAATGTAACACACCCAGGGAAGAGCAGACTGACCCCACACTTTCAATGTAACACATCCAGGGAAGAGCAGACAGACCGCACTCGGTCAATGTAACCCACCCAGGGAAGAGCAGACTGACCCCTCTCTGTCAATGTAACACAGCCAGGGAAGAGCAGATTTACCCCACTCAGTCAATGTAACAGACCCAGGGAAGAGCAGACTGACCCCACTCTGTCAATGTAACACACCCAAGGAAGAGCAGACTGACCCCATTCTGTCAATGTAACACACCCAGTGAAGAACAGACTGACCCCACTCTGTCAATGTAAGACACCCAGGGGAGAGCAGACTTAGCCCACTCTGTCAATGTAACACACCCAAGGAAGAGCAGATTGACCCCACTCTGTCAATGTAACACAACCAGGGAAGAGCAGACAGACCCCGTTCTGTCAATGTAACACTCCCAGGGAAGAGCAGACAGACCCCGTTCTGCCAATGTAACCCACCCAGGGAAGAGCAGACTGACACCACTCTGTCAATGTAACACACCCAGGGAAGAGCAGACTGACCCCACTCTGTCAATGTTACACACCCAGGGAAGAGCAGACTGACCCCACTCTGTCAATGTAACACACCCAGGGAAGAGCAGATTGACCCAACTCTGTCAATGTAACACACCCAGGGAAGAGCAGACTGACTCCACTCTGTCAAAGTAACACACGCAGAGAAGAGCGGACTGACCCCACTCTGTCAATGTAACCCACCCAGTGAAGAGCAGACAGACCCCTCTCCCTTCATGTAACACACCCAGGGAAGAGCAGACTGACCCCACTCTGTCAATGTCACGCACCCAGGGAAGAGCAGACTGACCGCACTCTGTCAATGTCACGCACCCAGGGAAGAGCAGACTGACCCCACTGTGTCAATGTAACACACCCAGGGAAGAGCAGACTGACCCCACACTTTCAATGTCACACATCCAGGGAAGAGCAGACTGACCCCTCTCTGTCAATGTAACACACCCAGGGAAGAGCAGACGGACTCCACTCTGTCAATGTCACGCACCCAGGGAAGAGCAGACTGACCGCACACTGTCAATGTAACACACCCAGGGAAGAGCAGATTGACCCCACTGTGTCAATGTAACACACCCAGGGAAGAGCAGACTGACCCCACACTTTCAATGTAACCCACCGAGGGAAGAGCAGACTGACCCCTCTCTGTCAATGTAACACACCCAGGGAAGAGCAGACTGAAACCACTCTGGCAATGTAACACACCCAGGGAAGAGCAGCCTGACCTCATCCGGTTAAATATAACAGACACAGGGAAGAGCAGACTGACCACACTCTGTCATTGCAACACACCCAGGGAAGAGCAGACTGACCCCTTTCTGTCAACGTTATACACCCAGGGAAGATCAGACTGACCCAACTCTGTCAATGTAACACACCGCGGGACGAGCAGACTGACCCCACTCTGTCAATGTAAACCACCCAAGGAAGAGCAGACTGACCCCACTCTGTCATTGTAACACACCCAGGGAAGAGCAGACTCTCCCCTCTCTGTCAATGTAACACACCCAGGGAAGAGCAGACTGACCCCACTCTGTCAATGTAACACACCCAGGGAAGAGCAGACTGACCCCACTCTGTCAATGTAACAAAGCCAGGGAAGAGCAGACTGAACCCACTCTGTCAATGTAACATACCCAGGCAACAGCAGACTGACCCCACTCTATCAATGTAACACACCCAGGGAAGAGCAGACTGACCCCACTCAGTCAAAGTAACACACCCAGGGAAGAGCAGACTGACCTCACTCTGTCAATGTATCACTCCCAGGGAAGAGCAGACTGACCCCACTCTGTCAATTTAAAACACCCAGGGAAGTGCACGCGGACCCCACTCTGTCAATGTAACACACCCAGGGAAGAGCAGACTGACCCCACTCTGTCAATGGAACACATGAAGGGAAGAGCAGACTGACCCCACCCTGTCAATGTAACACACTCAGGGAAGAGCAGACTGACCCCCCTCTGTCAATGAAACACATCCAGGGAAGAGTAGACTGACCCCACTCTGCCAATATAACCCAGCCAGGGAAGAGCAGACTGACCCCACTCTGTCAATGTAACACACCCAGGGAAGTGCAGACTGGCTCCACTCTGCCAATGTTACACACCCAGGGATGAGCAGACTGACCACTCTCTGTCAATGTAACACTCCCAGGGAAGAACTAACTGACACCACTCTGGCAATGTAACACAGCCAGGGAAGAGCAGACTGACCTCACTCGGTCAATATAACAGACACAGGGAAGAGCAGACTGACCACACTCTGTCATTGCAACACACCCAGGGAAGAGCAGACTGAGTTCACTCTGTCAATGTAACACACACAGGGAAGAGCAGACTGACCCCTTTCTCTCAACGTTATACACCCAGGGAAGATCAGACTTACCCAATTCTGTCAATGTAAAACACCCTGGGAAGAGCAGACTGACCCCACTCTGTCAATGTAACACACCCAGGGAAGAGCAGACTGACCCGACACTTTCAATGTAACCCACCGGGGGAAGAGCAGACTGACCACACTCTGTCAATGTAACACACCCAGGGAAGAGCAGACTAACCCCACTCTGTCAATGTAACACACCCAGGGAAAGGCAGACAGACCCTGTTCTGTCAATGTAACACACCCAGGGAAGAGCATACTGACCCCACACTGTCAATGTAACGCACCCAGGGAAGAGCAGACTGACCCCACTCTGTCAATATCACAGACCCAGGGAAAAGCAGACTGACCCCACTCTGTCAATGTAACACATCCAGGGAAGAGCAGACTAAACCCACTCTGTCAAAGTAACACACTCAGGGAAGAACAGACTGACCCCACTCTGTCAATGTAACGCACCCAGGGAAGAGCAGACTGACTTCACTCTGTCAATGTAACAAACCCAGGGAAGAGCAGACTGACCCCACTCTGTCAATGTAACACACCCAGGGAAGAGCAGACTGACCCCACTCTGTCATTGTAACACACCCAGGGAAGAGCAGACTCTCCCCTCTCTGTCAATGTAACACACCCAGGGAAGAGCAGACTGAGCCCACTCTGTCAATGTAACACACCCAGGGAAGAGCAGTCTGACCCCACTCTGTCAATGTAACAAAGCCAGGGAAGAGCAGACTGAACCCACTCTGTCAATGTAACATACCCAGGCAACAGCAGACTGACCCCACTCTATCAATGTAACACACCCAGGGAAGAGCAGACTGACCCCACTCTGTCAAAGTAACACACCCAGGGAAGAGCAGACTGACCTCACTCTGTCAATGTATCACTCCCAGGGAAGAGCAGACTGACCCCACTCTGTCAATTTAAAACACCCAGGGAAGTGCATGCGGACCCCACTCTGTCAATGTAACACACCCAGGGAAGAGCAGACTGACCCCACTCTGTCAATGTAACACACTCAGGGAAGAGCAGACTGACCCCCCTCTGTCAATGTAACACACTCAGGGAAGAGCAGACTGACCCCCCTCTGTCAATGAAACACATCCAGGGAAGAGTAGACTGACCCCACTCTGCCAATTTAACCCAGCCAGGGAAGAGCAGACTGACCCCACTCTGTCAATGTAACACACCCAGGGAAGTGCAGACTGGCCCCACTCTGCCAATGTTACACACCCAGGGATGAGCAGACTGACCACTCTCTGTCAATGTAACACTCCCAGGGAAGAACTAACTGACACCACTCTGGCAATGTAACACAGCCAGGGAAGAGCAGACTGACCTCACTCGGTCAATATAACAGACACAGGGAAGAGCAGACTGACCACACTCTGTCATTGCAACACACCCAGGGAAGAGCAGACTGAGTTCACTCTGTCAATGTAACACAAACAGGGAAGAGCAGACTGACCCCTTTCTCTCAACGTTATACACCCAGGGAAGATCAGACTTACCCAATTCTGTCAATGTAAAACACCCTGGGAAGAGCAGACTGACCCCACTCTGTCAATGTAACACACCCAGGGAAGAGCAGACTGACCCGACACTTTCAATGTAACCCACCGGGGGAAGAGCAGACTGACCACACTCTGTCAATGTAACACACCCAGGGAAGAGCAGACTCTCCCCTCTCTGTCAATGTAACACACCCAGGGAAGAGCAGACTGACCCCACTCTGTCAATGTAACACACCCAGGGAAGAGCAGACTGACCCCACTCTGTCAATGTAACAAAGCCAGGGAAGAGCAGACTGAACCCACTCTGTCAATGTAACATACCCAGGCAACAGCAGACTGACCCCACTCTATCAATGTAACACACCCAGGGAAGAGCAGACTGACCCCACTCAGTCAAAGTAACACACCCAGGGAAGAGCAGACTGACCTCACTCTGTCAATGTATCACTCCCAGGGCAGAGCAGACTGACCCCACTCTGTCAATTTAAAACACCCAGGGAAGTGCACGCGGACCCCACTCTGTCAATGTAACACACCCAGGGAAGAGCAGACTGACCCCACTCTGTCAATGGAACACATGAAGGGAAGAGCAGACTGACCCCACCCTGTCAATGTAACACACTCAGGGAAGAGCAGACTGACCCCCCTCTGTCAATGAAACACATCCAGGGAAGAGTAGACTGACCCCACTCTGCCAATATAACCCAGCCAGGGAAGAGCAGACTGACCCCACTCTGTCAATGTAACACACCCAGGGAAGTGCAGACTGGCTCCACTCTGCCAATGTTACACACCCAGGGATGAGCAGACTGACCACTCTCTGTCAATGTAACACTCCCAGGGAAGAACTAACTGACACCACTCTGGCAATGTAACACAGCCAGGGAAGAGCAGACTGACCTCACTCGGTCAATATAACAGACACAGGGAAGAGCAGACTGACCACACTCTGTCATTGCAACACACCCAGGGAAGAGCAGACTGAGTTCACTCTGTCAATGTAACACACACAGGGAAGAGCAGACTGACCCCTTTCTCTCAACGTTATACACCCAGGGAAGATCAGACTTACCCAATTCTGTCAAGGTAAAACACCCTGGGAAGAGCAGATTGACCCCACTCTGTCAATGTAACACACCCAGGGAAGAGCAGACTGACCCGACACTTTCAATGTAACCCACCGGGGGAAGAGCAGACTGACCACACTCTGTCAATGTAACACACCCAGGGAAGAGCAGACTAACCCCACTCTGTCAATGTAACACACCCAGGGAAAGGCAGACAGACCCTGTTCTGTCAATGTAACACACCCAGGGAAGAGCATACTGACCCCACACTGTCAATGTAACGCACCCAGGGAAGAGCAGACTGACCCCACTCTGTCAATATCACAGACCCAGGGAAAAGCAGACTGACCCCACTCTGTCAATGTAACACATCCAGGGAAGAGCAGACTAAACCCACTCTGTCAAAGTAACACACTCAGGGAAGAACAGACTGACCCCACTCTGTCAATGTAACGCACCCAGGGAAGAGCAGACTGACTCCACTCTGTCAATGTAACAAACCCAGGGAAGAGCAGACTGACCCCACTCTGTCAATGTAACACACCCAGGGAAGAGCAGACTGACCCCACTCTGTCATTGTAACACACCCAGGGAAGAGCAGACTCTCCCCTCTCTGTCAATGTAACACACCCAGGGAAGAGCAGACTGAGCCCACTCTGTCAATGTAACACACCCAGGGAAGAGCAGTCTGACCCCACTCTGTCAATGTAACAAAGCCAGGGAAGAGCAGACTGAACCCACTCTGTCAATGTAACATACCCAGGCAACAGCAGACTGACCCCACTCTATCAATGTAACACACCCAGGGAAGAGCAGACTGACCCCACTCTGTCAAAGTAACACACCCAGGGAAGAGCAGACTGACCTCACTCTGTCAATGTATCACTCCCAGGGAAGAGCAGACTGACCCCACTCTGTCAATTTAAAACACCCAGGGAAGTGCATGCGGACCCCACTCTGTCAATGTAACACACCCAGGGAAGAGCAGACTGACCCCACTCTGTCAATGTAACACACTCAGGGAAGAGCAGACTGACCCCCCTCTGTCAATGTAACACACTCAGGGAAGAGCAGACTGACCCCCCTCTGTCAATGAAACACATCCAGGGAAGAGTAGACTGACCCCACTCTGCCAATTTAACCCAGCCAGGGAAGAGCAGACTGACCCCACTCTGTCAATGTAACACACCCAGGGAAGTGCAGACTGGCCCCACTCTGCCAATGTTACACACCCAGGGATGAGCAGACTGACCACTCTCTGTCAATGTAACACTCCCAGGGAAGAACTAACTGACACCACTCTGGCAATGTAACACAGCCAGGGAAGAGCAGACTGACCTCACTCGGTCAATATAACAGACACAGGGAAGAGCAGACTGACCACACTCTGTCATTGCAACACACCCAGGGAAGAGCAGACTGAGTTCACTCTGTCAATGTAACACAAACAGGGAAGAGCAGACTGACCCCTTTCTCTCAACGTTATACACCCAGGGAAGATCAGACTTACCCAATTCTGTCAATGTAAAACACCCTGGGAAGAGCAGACTGACCCCACTCTGTCAATGTAACACACCCAGGGAAGAGCAGACTGACCCGACACTTTCAATGTAACCCACCGGGGGAAGAGCAGACTGACCACACTCTGTCAATGTAACACACCCAGGGAAGAGCAGACTAACCCCACTCTGTCAATGTAACACACCCAGGGAAAGGCAGACAGACCCTGTTCTGTCAATGTAACACACCCAGGGAAGAGCATACTGACCCCACTCTGTCTATGTAACGCACCCAGGGAAGAGCAGACTGACCCCACTCTGTCAATATCACAGACCCAGGGAAAAGCAGACTGACCCCACTCTGTCAAAGTAACACATCCAGGGAAGAGCAGACTAAACCCACTCTGTCAAAGTAACACACTCAGGGAAGAACAGACTGACCCCACTCTGTCAATGTAACGCACCCAGGGAAGAGCAGACTGACTCCACTCTGTCAATGTAACAAACCCAGGGAAGAGCAGACTGACCCCACTCTGTCAATGTAACACACCCAGGGAAGAGCAGACTGACTCCACTCTGTCAATGTAACACACCCAGGGAAGAGCAGACTGACCACACTCTGTCAATGTAACACACGCAGGGAAGTGCAGACTGACCCAACTCTGTCAATATAACACACGCAGGGAAGAGCAGACTGACTTCACTCTGTCAATTTAACACACACAGGGAAGAGCAGACTGACACCACTCTCTCAATGTAACCCACCCAGGGAAGAGCAGACTGACCCCACTCTGTCAATGTAAGACCCCCAGGGAAGAGCAGACTGAGCACACTCTGTCAATGTAACACACCCAGGGAAGAGCAGACCGACCCCACTCTGTCAATGTAACAAACCCAGGGAAGGGCAGACTGACCCCACTCTGTCAATGTAACACACCCAGGGAAGAGCAGACTGACCTAACTCTCTCAATGTAACACACCCGGGGAAGAGCAGACTGACCCCACTCTGTCAATGTAACACACACAGTGAAGAAGAGACTGATCCCACTGTGTCAATGTAACACTCCCAGGAAAGTGCAGACTGACCCCTCTGCGTCAATGTAACACACCCAGGGAAGACAAGACTGACCCCACTCTGTCAATGTAACGCACCCAGCGAAGAGCAGACTGACCCCACTCTGTCAATGTAACCCAGTCAGGGTAGAGCAGACTGACCCCACTCTGTTAATGTAACCCACCCAAGGAAGAGCAGATTGACCCCACTCTGTCAATGTAACACACCCAGGGAAGAGCAGACTGACCCCACTCTGTCAATGTAACACACCCAGGGAAGAGCAGATTGACCCAACTCTGTCAGTGTAAGACACCCAGGGAAGTGCAGACTGACCCAACTCTGTCAATGTAACTCACCCAGGGAAGATACGACTGACACCACTCTGTCAATGTAACACCCCCAGGGAAGAGCAGACTAACCCCATTCTGTCAATGTAACTCACTCAGGGAAGAGCAGACTGACCCCACTCTGTCAATGTATCTCACAAAGGGAAGAGCAGACTGACCCCACCCTGTCAATGTAACATATCCAGGGAAGAGCAGACTGACCCCACTCTGTCAATGTAACACACCCAGGAAAGTGCAGACTGACTCCACTCTGTCAATGTAACACACCCAGGAAAGTGCAGACTGACTCCACTCTGTCAATGTAACACACCCAGGGCATAGCCGACTGACCCCACTCTGTCAATGTAACACACCCAGGGAAGAGCAGACTGACCCCACTCTGTCAATGTAACACACTCAGGGCAGAGCAGACTGACCCCAGTCTGTCAATGTAACTCACAAAGGGAAGAGCAGACTGACCACACTCTGTCAATGTAACACACGCAGGGAAGTGCAGACTGACCCCACTCTGTCAATTTAACACACCCAGGGAAGAGCAGACTGACCCCAGTCTGTCAATGTAACTCACAAAGGGAAGAGCAGACTGACCCCACTCTGTCAATGTAACACACCCAGGGAAGAGCAGACTGACTCCACTCTGTCAATGTAACACACCCAGGGAAGAGCAGACTGACCACACTCTGTCAATGTAACACACGCAGGGAAGTGCAGACTGACCACACTCTGTCAAAGTAACACCACGAGGGCAGAGCCGACTGACCCCACTCTGTCAATGTAACACACCCAGGGAAGAGCAGACTGACCCAACTCTGTCAATGTAACACACCCAGGGAAGAGCAGACTGACCCCAGTCTGTCAATGTAACTCACAAAGGGAAGAGCAGACTGACCCCACTCTGTCAATGTAACCCACCCAGGGAAGAGCAGACCGACCCCACTGCGTCAATGTAACACACCCAGTGAAGAGCAGACTGATCCCACTCTGTCAATGTAACACACACAGGGAAGACCTGACTGACCCCACTCAGTCAATGTAACACACAGGGAAGAGCAGACTGACCTCATTCTGTTAATGTAACACACCCTGGGAAGAGCAGACTCACCCCACTCTCTCAATGTAACCCACCCAGGGAAGAGCAGACTGACCCCACTCTGTCAATGTAACACCCCCAGGGAAGAGCAGACTGACCCCACTCTGTCAAAGTAACACCCCCAGGGAAGAGCAGACTGACCCAACTCTGTCAATATAACACACCCAGGGAAGAGCAGACTGACCCCATTCTATCAAAGTAACACACCCAGGGAAGAGCAGACTGACCTCACTCTGTCACTGTAACACACCCAGTGAAGAGCAGACTGACCTCACTCTGTCAATTTAACGCACCCAGGGAAGAGCAGACTGACACCTCTCTTTCAATATAACACCCCCAGGGAAGAGCAGACTGACCCCACTCTGTCAATGTAAGACCCCCAGGGAAGAGCAGACTGACACCACTCTGTCAATGTAACACACCCAGGGAAGAGCAGACTGACCCCACTCTGTCAATGTAACAGACCCAGGGAAGAGCAGACTGACCCCAATCTGTGAGTGTAACACACCCAGGGAAGGACAGACTGACCCCCCTCTGTCAATGTAACACACCCAGGGAAGAGCAGACCGACCCCACTCTGTCAATGTAACACACCCAGGGAAGAGCAGACTGACCCCACTCTGTCAATGTAACACAACCAGGGAAGAGCAGACTGACCCCACTCTCTCAATGTAACACACCCGGGGAAGAGCAGACTGACCCCACTCTGTCAATGTAACACACACAGTGAAGAAGAGACTGATCCCACTGTGTCAATGTAACACACCCAGGGAAGACAAGACTGACCCGAATCTGTCAATGTAACGCACCCAGCGAAGAGCAGACTGACCCCACTCTGTCAATGTAACCCAGTCAGGGTAGAGCAGACTGACCCCACTCTGTTAATGTAACCCACCCAGGGAAGAGCAAACTATTTCCACTCTGTCAATGTAACACATCCAGGTAAGAGCAGACTGACCCTTCTCTGCCAATGTAAGACACCCAGGGAAGTGCAGACTGACCCAACTTTGTCAATGTAACTCACCCAGGGAAGATACGACTGACCCCACTCTGTCAATGTAACACCCCCTGGGAAGAGCAAACTGACCCCATTCTGTCAATGTAACTCACTCAGGGAAGAGCAGACTGACCCCACTCTGTCAATGTATCTCACAAAGGGAAGAGCAGACAGACCCCACCCTGTCAATGTAACATATCCAGGGAAGTGCAGACTGACCCCACTCTGTCAATGTAACACACCAAGGGCAGAGCAGACTGACCCCACTCTGTCAATGTAACACACCCAGGGAAGAGCAGACTGACCCAACTCTGTCAATATAACACACCCAGGGAAGAGCAGACTGACCCCATTCTATCAAAGTAACACACCCAGGGAAGAGCAGACTGACCTCACTCTGTCACTGTAACACACCCAGTGAAGAGCAGACTGACCTCACTCTGTCAATTTAACACACCCAGGGAAGAGCAGACTGACACCTCTCTTTCAATATAACACCCCCAGGGAAGAGCAGACTGACCCCACTCTGTCAATGTAAGACCCCCAGGGAAGAGCAGACTGACACCACTCTGTCAATGTAACACACCCAGGGAAGAGCAGACTGACCCCACTCTGTCAATGTAACAGACCCAGGGAAGAGCAGACTGACCCCAATCTGTGAGTGTAACACACCCAGGGAAGGAGAGAATGACCCCCCTCTGTCAATGTAACACACCCAGGGAAGAGCAGACCGACCCCACTCTGTCAATGTAACATACCCAGGGAAGAGCAGACTGACCCCACTCTGTCAATGTAACACACCCAGGGAAGAGCAGACTGACCCCACTCTCTCAATGTAACACACCCGGGGAAGAGCAGACTGACCCCACTCTGTCAATGTAACACACACAGTGAAGAAGAGACTGATCCCACTGTGTCAATGTAACACACCCAGGGAAGACAAGACTGACCCTACTCTGTCAATGTAACGCACCCAGCGAAGAGCAGACTGACCCCACTCTGTCAATGTAACCCAGTCAGGGTAGAGCAGACTGACCCCACTCTGTTAATGTAACCCACCCAGGGAAGAGCAAACTGACCCCACTCTGTCTGTGTAACACACCCTGGGAAGAGCAGACTCACCCCACTCTGTCAATGGAACACATCCAGGTAAGAGCAGACTGACCCTTCTCTGCCAATGTAAGACACCCAGGGAAGTGCAGACTGACCCAACTTTGTCAATGTAACTCACCCAGGGAAGATACGACTGACCCCACTCTGTCAATGTAACACCCCCTGGGAAGAGCAAACTGACCCCATTCTGTCAATGTATCTCACTCAGGGAAGAGCAGACTGACCCCACTCTGTCAATGTATCTCACAAAGGGAAGAGCAGACAGACCCCACCCTGTCAATGTAACATATCCAGGGAAGTGCAGACTGACCCCACTCTGTCAATGTAACACACCAAGGGCAGAGCAGACTGACCCCACTCTGTCAATGTAACACACCCAGGGAAGAGCAGACTGACCCCACTCTGTCAATGTAACACACTCAGGGCAGAGCAGACTGACCCCAGGCTGTCAATGTAACTCACAAAGGGAAGAGCAGACTGACCCCACTCTGTCTATGTAACCCACCCAGGGAAGAGCAGACTGACTCCACTCTGTCAATGTAACACACCCAGGGAAGAGCAGACGGACCACACTCTGTCAATGTAACACACGCAGGGAAGTGCAGACTGACCCCACTCTGTCAATGTAACACACCCAGGGAAGAGCAGACTGACCCCAGTCTGTCAATGTAACTCTCAAAGGGAAGAGCAGTTTGACCCCACTCTGTCAATGTTACACACCCAGGGAAGAGCAGACTGACTCCACTCTGTCAATGTAACACACCAGGGAAGAGCAGACTGATCCCACTCTGTCAATGTAACACACCCAGGGAAGACCTGACTGACCCCACTCAGTCAATGTATCACACAGAGAAGAGCAGACTGACCTCACTCTGTTAATGTAACACATCCAGGGAAGAGCAGACTGACCACACTCTGTCAATGTAACACACACAGGGAAGACCTGACTGACCCCACTCAGTCAATGTAACACACAGGGAAGAGCAGACTGACCTCACTCTGTTAATGTAACACACCCAGGGAAGAGCAGACCGACCCCACTCTGTAAATGTAAGACACCCAGGGAAGAGCACACTGACCTCACTCTGTCAATGTAACACCCCCAGGGAAGAGCAGACTGACCTCATTCTTTCAATGTCACTCACAAAGGGAAGAGCAGACTGCCCCCACTCTGTCAATGTAACACACCCAGGAAAGAGCAGACTGACCCCTCTGTGTCAATGTAACACACCCAGGGCAGACAAGACTGACCCCACTCTGTCAATGTAACGCACCCAGCGAAGAGCAGACTGACCCCACTCTGTCAATGTAACCCACCCAGGGTAGAGCAGACTGACCCCACTCTGTCAATGTAACACACCCAGGGAAGAGCAGACTGACCTCACTCTGTCACTGTAACACACCCAGTGAAGAGCAGACTGACCTCACTCTGTCAATTTAACACACCCAGGGAAGAGCAGACTGACACCTCTCTTTCAATATAACACCCCCAGGGAAGAGCAGACTGACCCCACTCTGTCAATGTAAGACCCCCAGGGAAGAGCAGACTGACACCACTCTGTCGATGTAACACACCCAGGGAAGAGCAGACTCACCCCACTCTCTCAATGTAACCCACCCAGGGAAGAGCAGACTGACCCCACTCTTTCAATGTAACACCCCCAGGGAAGAGCAGACTGACCCCACTCTGTCAATGTAACACACCCAGGGAAGACAAGACTGACCCCATTCTGTCAATGTAACACACCCAGGGAAGAACAGACTGACCCCACTCTGTCAATGTCACGCACCCAGGGAAGAGCAGACTGACCGCACTCTGTCAATGTAACTCACAAAGGGAAGAGCAGACTGACCCCACTCTGTCAATGTAACCCACCCAGGGAAGAGCAGACCGACCCCACTGCGTCAATGTAACACATCCAGGGAAAAGCAGACTGACCCCACTCTCTCAATGTAACACACCCGGGGAAGAACAGACTGACCCCACTCTGTCAATGTAACGCACCCAGCGAAGAGCAGACTGACCCCACTCTGTCAATGTAACCCAGTCAGGGTAGAGCAGACTGACCCCACTCTGTTAATGTAACCCACCCAGGGAAGAGCAAACTGTTTCCACTCTGTCTGTGTAACACACCCTGGGAAGAGCAGACTCACCCCACTCTGTCAATGTAACACATCCAGGTAAGACCAGGCTGACCACACTCTGTCAATGTAAGACACCCAGGGAAGTGCAGACTGACCCAACTCTGTCAACGTAACTCACGCAGGGAAGATACGACTGACCCCACTCTGTCAATGTAACACCCCCTGGGAAGAGCAGACTGACCCCATTCTGTCAATGTAACTCACTCAGGGCAGAGCAGACTGACCACAGTCTGTCAATGTAACTCACAAAGGGAAGAGCAGACTGACCCCACTCTGTCAATGTAACCCACCCAGGGAAGAGCAGACTGACCCAACTCTGTCAACGTAACTCACGCAGGGAAGATACGACTGACCCCACTCTGTCAATGTAACACCCCCTGGGAAGAGCAGACTGACCCCATTCTGTCAATGTAACTCACTCAGGGAAGAGCAGACTGACCCCACCCTGTCAATGTAACATATCCAGGGAAGAGCAGAGATGACCCCACTCTGTCAATGTAACACACCCAGGGAAGTGCAGACTGACTCCACTCTGTCAATGTAACACACCCAGGGAAGAGCAGGCTGACCACACTCTGTCAATGTAACACACCCAGAGAAGAGCAGACTGACCCCAGGCTGTCAATGTAACTCACAAAGGGAAGAGCATACTGACCCCACTCTGTCAATGTAACCCACCCAGGGAAGATACGACTGACCCCACTCTGTCAATGTAACACCCCCTGGGAAGAGCAGACTGACCCCATTCTGTCAATGTAATTCACTCAGGGAAGAGCAGACTGACCACACTCTGTCAATGTATCTCACAAAGGGAAGAGCAGACTGACTCCAATCTGTCAATGTAACACACCCAGGGCAGAGCCGACTGACCCCACTCTGTCAATGTAACACACCCAGGGAAGAGCAGACTGACACCACTCTGTCAATGTAACACACCCAGGGCAGAGCAGACTGACCACAGTCTGTCAATGTAACTCACAAAGGGAAGAGCAGACTGACCCCACTCTGTCAATGTAACCCACCCAGGGAAGAGCAGACTGATTCCACTCTGTCAATGTAACACACCCAGGGAAGAGCAGACTGACCACACTCTGTCAATGTAACACACGCAGGGAAGAGCAGACCGACCCCACTGCGTCAATGTAACACACCCAGGGAAGAGCAGACTGATCCCACTTTGTCAATGTAACACACACAGGGAAGACCTGACTGACCCCACTCAGTCAATGTAACACACAGGGAAGAGCAGACTGACCTCACTCTGTTAATATAACACACACAGGGAAGGGCAGACCGACCCCACTCTGTCAATGTAACACACCCAGGGAAGAGCACACTGACCTCACTCTGTCAATGTAACACCCCCAGGGAAGAGCAGACTGACCTCATTCTTTCAATGTAACTCACAAAGGGAAGAGCAGACTGCCCCCACTCTGTCAATGTAACACACCCAGGGAAGAGCAGACTGACCTCACTCTGTCAATGTAACACACCCAGGGCAGACAAGACGGACCCCACTCTGTCAATGAAACACACCCAGGCAAGAGCAAACTGTTTCCACTCTGTCTGTGTAACACACCCTGGGAAGAGCAGACTCACCCCACTCTGTCAATGTAACACATCCAGGTAAGAGCAGGCTGACCACACTCTGTCAATGTAAGACACCCAGGGAAGTGCAGACTGACCCAAATCTGTCAACATAACTCACCCAGGGAAGATACGACTGACCCCACTCTGTCAATGTAACACCCCCTGGGAAGAGCAGACTGACCCCATTCTGTCAATGTAACTCACTCTGGGAAGAGCAGACTGACCCCACTCTGTCAATGTATCTCACAAAGGGAAGAGCAGACTGACCCCACCCTGTCAATGTAACATATCCAGGGAAGAGCAGACTGACCCCACTCTGTCAATGTAACACACCCAGGGAAGTGCAGACTGACTCCACTCTGTCAATGTAACACACCCAGGGAAGAGCAGGCTGACCACACTCTGTCAATGTAACACACCCAGAGAAGAGCAGACTGACCACACTCTGTCAATGTAACACACTCAGGGCAGAGCAGACTGACCCCAGGCTGTCAATGTAACTCACAAAGGGAAGAGCAGACTGACCCAACTCTGTCAATGTAACCCACCCAGGGAAGAGCAGACTGACTCCACTCTGTCAATGTAACACACCCAGGGAAGAGCAGACTGACCACACTCTGTCAATGTAACACACGCATGAAAGTGCAGACTGACCCCACTCTGTCAATGTAACACACCCAGGGAAGAGCAGACTGACCCCAGTCTGTCAATGTAACTCACAAAGGGAAGAGCAGACTGCCCCCACTCTGTCAATGTAACCCACCCAGGGTAGAGCAGACTGACCCCACTCTCTCAATGTAACCCACCCAGGGAAGAGCAGACTGACCCCACTCTGTCAATGTAACACCCCCAGGGAAGAGCAGACTGACCCCACTCTGTCAATGTAACACACCCAGGGAAGAGCAGACTGACCCCACTCTGTCAATGTAACACACCCAGGGAAGAGCAGACTGACCCCACTCTGTCAATGTAACACATCCAGGGAAAAGCAGACTGACCCCACTCTCTCAATGTAACACACCCGGGGAAGAACAGACTGACCCCACTCTGTCAATGTAACGCACCCAGCGAAGAGCAGACTGACCCCACTCTGTCAATGTAACCCAGTCAGGTTAGAGCAGACTGACCACACTCTGTTAATGTAACCCACCCAGGGAAGAGCAAACTGTTTCCACTCTGTCTGTGTAACACACCCTGGGAAGAGCAGACTCACCCCACTCTGTCAATGTAACACATCCAGGTAAGAGCAGACTGACCGTTCACTGTTAATGTAAGACACCCAGTGAAGATACGACTGACCCCACTCTGTCGATGTAACACCCCCTGGGAAGAGCAGACTGACCCCATTCTGTCAATGTAACTCACTCAGGGAAGAGCAGACTGACCCCACTCTGTCAATGTATCTCACAAAGGGAAGAGCAGACTGACTCCAATCTGTCAATGTAACACACCCAGGGAAGAGCAGACTGACCACACTCTGTCAATGTAACACCACCAGGGCATAGCCGACTGACCCCACTCTGTCAATGTAACACACCCAGGGAAGAGCAGACTGACACCACTCTGTCAATGTAACACACCCAGGGCAGAGCAGACTGACCACAGTCTGTCAATGTAACTCACAAAGGGAAGAGCAGACTGACCCCACTCTGTCAATGTAACCCACCCAGGGAAGAGCAGACTGACTCCACTCTGTCAATGTAACACACCCAGGGAAGAGCAGACTGACCACACTCTGTCAATGTAACACACGCAGGGAAGTGCAGACTGACCCCACTCCGTCAATCTAACACACCCAGGGAAGAGCAGACTGACCCCAGTCTGTCAATGTAACTCAAAAAGGGAAGAGCAGACTGACCCCACTCTGTCAATGTAACACACCCAGGGAAGAGCAGACTGACCCCAGTCTGTCAATGTAACTTACAAAGGGAAGAGCAGACTGACCCCACTCTATCAATGTAACCCACCCAGGGAAGAGCAGACCGACCCCACTGCGTCAATGTAACACACCCAGGGAAGAGCAGACTGATCCCACTTTGTCAATGTAACACACACAGGGAAGACCTGACTGACCCCACTCAGTCAATGTAACACACAGGGAAGAGCAGACTGACCTCACTCTGTTAATATAACACACACAGGGAAGGGCAGACCGACCCCACTCTGTCAATGTAACACACCCAGGGAAGAGCACACTGACCTCACTCTGTCAATGTAACACCCCCAGGGAAGAGCAGACTGACCTCATTCTTTCAATGTAACTCACAAAGGGAAGAGCAGACTGCCCCCACTCTGTCAATGTAACACACCCAGGGAAGAGCAGACTGACCCCACTCTGTCAATGAAACACACCCAGGGAAGAGCAAACTGTTTCCACTCTGTCTGTGTAACACACCCTGGGAAGAGCAGACTCACCCCACTCTGTCAAAGTAACACATCCAGGTAAGAGCAGGCTGACCACACTCTGTCAATGTAAGACACCCAGGGAAGTGCAGACTGACCCAACTCTGTCAACGTAACTCACCCAGGGAAGATACGACTGACCCCACTCTGTCAATGTAACACCCCCTGGGAAGAGCAGACTGACCCCATTCTGTCAATGTAACTCACTCAGGGAAGAGCAGACTGACCCCACTCTGTCAATGTATCTCACAAAGGGAAGAGCAGACTGACCCCACCCTGTCAATGTAACATATCCAGGGAAGAGCAGACTGACCCCACTCTGTCAATGTAACACACCCAGGGAAGTGCAGACTGACTCCACTCTGTCAATGTAACACACCCAGGGAAGAGCAGGCTGACCACACTCTGTCAATGTAACACACCCAGAGAAGAGCAGACTGACCCCACTCTGTCAATGTAAAACCACCAGGGCATAGCCGACTGACCCCACTCTGTCAATGTAACACACCCAGGGAAAAGCAGACTGACCCCACTCTGTCAATGTAACACACTCAGGGCAGAGCAGACTGACCCCAGGCTGTCAATGTAACTCACAAAGGGAAGAGCAGACTGACTCCACTCTCTCAATGTAACCCACCCAGGGAAGAGCAGACTGACTCCACTCTGTCAATGTAACACACCCAGGGAAGAGCAGACTGACCACACTCTGTCAATGTAACACACGCAGGGAAGTGCAGACTGACCCCACTCTGTCAATGTAACACACGCAGGGAAGAGCAGACTGACCCCACTCTGTCAATGTAACACACTCAGGGCAGAGCAGACTGACCCCAGGCTGTCAATGTAACTCACAAAGGGAAGAGCAGACTGACCCCTCTGTGTCAATGTAACACACCCAGGGCAGACAAGACTGACCCCACTCTGTCAATGTTACGCACCCAGCGAAGAGCAGACTGACCCCACTCTGTCAATGTAACCCACCCAGGGTAGAGCAGACTGACCCCACTCTCTCAATGTAACCCACCCAGGGAAGAGCAGACTGACCCCACTCTGTCAATGTAACACCCCCAGGGAAGAGCAGACTGACCCCACTCTGTCAATGTAACACACCCAGGGAAGAGCAGACTGACCCCACTCTGTCAATGTAACACACCCGGGGAAGAACAGACTGACCCCACTCTGTCAATGTAACGCACCCAGCGAAGAGCAGACTGACCCCACTCTGTCAATGTAACCCAGTCAGGTTAGAGCAGACTGACCACACTCTGTTAATGTAACCCACCCAGGGAAGAGCAAACTGTTTCCACTCTGTCTGTGTAACACACCCTGGGAAGAGCAGACTCACCCCACTCTGTCAAAGTAACACATCCAGGTAAGAGCAGGCTGACCACACTCTGTCAATGTAAGACACCCAGGGAAGTGCAGACTGACCCAACTCTGTCAACGTAACTCACCCAGGGAAGATACGACTGACCCCACTCTGTCAATGTAACACACCCAGGGAAGAGCAGACTGACCCCACTCTGTCAATGTAACACATCCAGGGAAAAGCAGACTGACCCCACTCTCTCAATGTAACACACCCGGGGAAGAACAGACTGACCCCACTCTGTCAACGTAACGCACCCAGCGAAGAGCAGACTGACCCCACTCTGTCAATGTAACCCAGTCAGGTTAGAGCAGACTGACCACACTCTGTTAATGTAACCCACCCAGGGAAGAGCAAACTGTTTCCACTATGTCTGTGTAACACACCCTGGGAAGAGCAGACTCACCCCACTCTGTCAATGTAACACATCCAGGTAAGAGCAGACTGACCGTTCACTGTCAATGTAAGACACCCAGGGAAGATACGACTGACCCCACTCTGTCAATGTAACACCCCCTGGGAAGAGCAGACTGACCCCATTCTGTCAATGTACCTCACTCAGGGAAGAGCAGACTGACCCCACTCTGTCAATGTATCTCACAAAGGGAAGAGCAGACTGACTCCAATCTGTCAATGTAACACACCCAGGGAAGAGCAGACTGACCACACTCTGTCAATGTAACGCACGCAGGGAAGTGCAGACTGACCCCACTCTGTCATTGTAACACCACCAGGGCATAGCCGACTGACCCCACTCTGTCAATGTAACTCACAAAGGGAAGAGCAGACTGACCCCACTCTGTCAATGTAACCCACCCAGGGAAGAGCAGACTGACTCCACTCTGTCAATGTAACACACCCAGGGAAGAGCAGACTGACCACACTCTGTCAATGTAACACACGCAGGGAAGTGCAGACTGACCCCACTCTGTCAATCTAACACACCCAGGGAAGAGCAGACTGACCCCAGTTTGTCAATGTAACTCAAAAAGGGAAGAGCAGACTGACCCCACTCTGTCAATGTAACACACCCAGGGAAGAGCAGACTGACCCCACTCTGTCAATGTAACCCACCCAGGGAAGAGCAGACCGACCCCACTGCGTCAATGTAACACACCCAGGGAAGAGCAGACTGATCCCACTTTGTCAATGTAACACACACAGGGAAGACCTGACTGACCCCACTCAGTCAATGTCACACACAGGGAAGAGCAGACTGACCTCACTCTGTTAATATAACACACACAGGGAAGGGCAGACCGACCCCACTCTGTCAATGTAACACACCCAGGGAATAGCACACTGACCTCACTCTGTCAATGTAACACCCCCCGGGAAGAGCAGACTGACCTCATTCTTTCAATGTAACTCACAAAGGGAAGAGCAGACTGCCCCCACTCTGTCAATGTAACACACCCAGGGAAGAGCAGACTGACCTCACTCTGTCAATGTAACACACCCAGGGCAGACAAGACTGACCCCACTCTGTCAAGTAAACGCACCCAGCGAAGAGCAGACTCACCCCACTCTGTCAATGTAACCCACCCTGGGAAGAGCAGACTCACCCCACTCTCTCAATGTAACCCACCCAGGGAAGAGCGGACTGACCCCAATCTGTCAATGTAACACCCCCAGGGAAGAGCAGACTGACCCTTCTCTGTCAATGTAAGACACCCAGGGAAGTGCAGACTGACCCAACTCTGTCAATGTAACTCACCCAGGGAAGATCCGACTAACCCCACTCTGTCAATGTAACATACCCAGGGAAGAGCAGACTGATCCCACTCTGTCAATGAAACACACCTAGGAAAGAGCAGACTGACCTCACTCTGTCAATGTCACACTCTCAGGGAAGATCCGACTGACCCCACCCAGTCAATGTAACCCACCCACGGAAGAGCAGACTGACCCCACTCAGTCAATGTAACCCTCCCAAGAAAGAGCAGACTGACCCCATTCTATCAAAGTAACACACCCAGGGAAGAGCAGACTGACCCCACTCTGTCAATGTAACACCCACAGGGAAGAGCAGACTGACCCCAATCTTTCAATGTAACACCCCCAGGGAAGTGCAGACTGACCACACTCTGTCAATGTAAGACCCGCAGGGAAGAGCAGACTGAGCACATTCTGTCAAAGTAACACACCCTGTAAAGAGCAGACTGACCCCACTCTGTCAATGTAACACATACAGTGAAGGGCAGACTGACCCCCCTCTTTCAATGTAACACACCCAGGGAAGAGCAGACTGACCCAAATCTGTCAATGTAACACACCCAGGAAAGGGCTGACTGACCCCCCTCTGTCAATGTAACACACCCAGGGAAGAGCAGACCGACCCCACTCTGTCAATGTAACACACCCAGGGAAGAGCACACTGACTCCACTCTGTCAACGTAACCCACCCAGGAAAGAGCAGACTGACCCCACTCTATCAATGTAACACCCCCAGTGAAGGGCAGACTGACCCCACACTGTCAATGTAACACACGCAGGGAAGAGCAGACTGACCCCACTCTGTCAATGCAACACACAGGGAAGAGCAGACTGACCCCCGTCTGTCAATGTAGCACACCCAGGGAAGAGCAGACTGACCCAACTCTGTCAATGTAACACACCCATGGAAGAACAGACTGACCCCATTCTTTCAATGTAACACACCCTGTAAAGAGCAGACTGACCCCACTCTGTCAATGTAACACATACAATGAAGGACAGTCCGACCCCACTCTGTCAATGTAACACACCAAAGGGAAGAGCTGACGGACCCCACTCTGTCAATTTAACGCACCCAGGTTTGAGCAGACTGACCCCACTCTGTCAATGTAACCGACCCAGGGAAGAGCAGACCGACCCCACTGCGTCAATGTAACACACCCAGGGAAGAGCAGACTGATCCCACTCTGTCAATGTAACACACACAGGGAAGACCTGACTGACCCCATTCAGTCAATGTAACACACAGGGAAGGGCAGACTGACCTCACTCTGTTAATATAACACACTCCGGGAAGGGCAGACCGACCCCACTCTGTCAATGTAACACACCCAGGGAAGAGCACACTGACCTCACTCTGTCAATGTAACACCCCCAGGGAAGAGCAGACTGACCTCATTCTTTCAATGTAACTCACAAAGGGAAGAGCAGACTGCCCCCACTCTGTCAATGTAACACACCCAGGAAAGAGCAGACTGACCCCTCTGTGTCAATGTAACACACCCAGGGCAGACAAGACTGACCCCACTCTGTCAATGTAACGCACCCAGCGAAGAGCAGACTCACCCCACTCTGTCAATGTAACCCACCCAGGGTAGAGCAGACTGACCCCACTCTGTTAATGTAACCCACCCAGGGAAGAGCAGACTGACCCCACTCTGTCAATGTAACACCCCCAGGGAAGAGCAGACTGACGTTTTCTGTCAATGTAAGACACCCAGGGAAGTGCAGACTGACCCAACTCTGTCAATGTAACTCACCCAAGGAAGATCCGACTAACCCCACTCTGTCCATGTAACACACCCAGGGAAGAGCAGACTGACCCCACTCTGTCAATGAAACACACCTAGGAAAGAGCAGACTGACCTCACTCTGTCAATGTCACACTCTCAGGGAAGATCCGACTGACCCCACCCAGTCAATGTAACCCACCCACGGAAGAGCAGACTGACCCCACTCGGTCAATGTAACCCTCCCAAGAAAGAGCAGACTGACCCCACTCTGTAAATGTAACACACACAGGGAAGAGCAGACTGACACAACCCTGTCAATGGAACACACCCAGGGAAGATCAGATTGACCCCACTCTGTCAATGTAACACACCCAGGGAAGTGCAGACTGTCCCCACACTGTCAATGTAACACACCCAGGCGAGATCAGATTGACCCCACTCTGTCAATGTAACACACCCAGGGAAGTGCAGACTGACCCCACACTGTCAATGTAACACACCCAGGCGAGATCAGATTGACCCCACTCTGTCAATGTAACACACCCAGGGAAGAGCACACTGACCCCACTCTGTCAATGTAACACCCCCAGGGAAGAGCAGACTGAGCACACTCTGTCAATGTAAGACACCCAGGGAAGAGCAGACTGAGCACACTCTGTCAATGTAACACACCCAGGGAAGATCAGACTGACCCCACTCTGTCAATGTAACAGACCCAGGGAAGAGCAGACAGACCCCAATCTGTCAATGTAACTCAAAAAGGGAAGAGCAGACTGACCCAACTCTGTCAATGTAACAAACTCAGGGAAGAACAGACTGACCCCACTCTGTCAATGGAACACACTCTGCAAAGAGCAGACTGACCCCACTCTGTCAATGTAACACACCCAGGGAAGAGCAGACTGACCCCACTCTGTCATTATAACACACCCAGGGAAGAGCAGACTGGCCCCACTCTATCAATACAACACCCCCAGGGAAGAGCAGACTGACCCCACTCTGTCGAAGTAACACACACAGGGAAGATCAGACTGACCCCATTCTATCAAAATAACACACCCAGGGAAGAGCAGACTGACCCCACTCTGTCACTATAACACCCCCAGGGAAGAGTAGACTGACCCCACTCTTTCATTGTAACACCCCCAGGGAAGAGCAGACTGACCCCACTCTGTCAATGTAACACCCCCAGGGAAGAGCAGACTGAGCACACTCTGTCAATGTAAGACACCCAGGGAAGAGCAGACTGAGCACACTCTGTCAATGTAACACACCCAGGGAAGATCAGACTGACCCCACTCTGTCAATGTAACAGACCCAGGGAAGAGCAGACAGACCCCAATCTGTCAATGTAACACAAAAAGGGAAGAGCAGACTGACCCAACTCTGTCAATGTAACAAACTCAGGGAAGAACAGACTGACCCCACTCTGTCAATGGAACACACTCTGCAAAGAGCAGACTGACCCCACTCTGTCAATGTAACACACCCAGGGAAGAGCAGACTGACCCCACTCTGTCATTATAACACACCCCGGGAAGAGCAGACTGGCCCCACTCTATCAATACCACTCCCCCAGGGAAGAGCAGACTGACCCCACTCTGTCGAAGTAACACACACAGGGAAGATCAGACTGACCCCACTCTGTCATTGTAACACACCCAGGGAAGAGCAGACTCTCCCCACTCTGTCAATGTAACACACCCAGGGAAGAGCCACTGACTCCACTCTGTCAACGTAACCCACCCAGGAAAGAGATGACTGACCCCACTCTATCAATGTAACACCCCCAGGGAAGAGCAGACTGACCCCACTCTGTCAATGTAACACCCCCAGGGAAGAGCAGACTGACCCCAATCTGTCAATGTAACTCAAAAAGGGAAGAGCAGACTGACCCCGCTCTGTCAATGTAACACACCCAGGGAAGAGCAGACTGACCCCAATCTGTCAATGTAACTCAAAAAGGGAAGAGCAGACTGACCCCGCTCTGTCAATGTAAGGAAGAGCAGACTGACCCAACTCTGTCAATTTAACACACCCAGGGAATAGCACACTGACCCCACTCTGTCAATGTAACCCACCCAGGAAAGAGCAGACTGACCCCACTCTGTCAATGTAACACTACCAGGAAAGAGAAGACTGACCCCACTGGGTCAATGTAACACACCCAGGGAAGAGCAGACTGACCCCACTCTGTCAATGTAACACACCCAGGGAAGAGCAGACTGACCCCACTCTGTCAATATAACACACCCAGGGAAGAGCAGACTGGCCCCACTCTGTCAATGTAACATCCCCAGGGAAGAGCAGACTGACCCCACTGTGTCAATGTAACACACCCAGGGAAGAGCAGACTGACCCAACTCTGTCAATACAACACCCCCAGGGAAGTGCAGACTGACCCCACACTGTCAATGTAACACACCCAGGCGAGATCAGATTGACCCCACTCTGTCAATGTAACACACCCAGGGAAGAGCACACTGACCCCACTCTGTCAATGTAACACACCCAGGGAAGAGCAGACTGACCACACTCTGTCAATGTAACACCCCCAGGGAAGAGCAGACTGAGCACACTCTGTCAATGTAAGACACCCAGGGAAGAGCAGACTGAGCACACTCTGTCAATGTAACACACCCAGGGAAGATCAGACTGACCCCACTCTGTCAATGTAACAGACCCAGGGAAGAGCAGACAGACCCCAATCTGTCAATGTAACTCAAAAAGGGAAGAGCAGACTGACCCAACTCTGTCAATGTAACAAACTCAGGGAAGAACAGACTGACCCCACTCTGTCAATGGAACACACTCTGCAAAGAGCAGACTGACCCCACTCTGTCAATGTAACACACCCAGGGAAGAGCAGACTGACCCCACTCTGTCATTATAACACACCCAGGGAAGAGCAGACTGGCCCCACTCTATCAATACAACTCCCCCAGGGAAGAGCAGACTGACCCCACTTTGTCGAAGTAACACACACAGGGAAGATCAGACTGACCCCATTCTATCAAAATAACACACCCAGGGAAGAGCAGACTGACCCCACTCTGTCACTATAACACCCCCAGGGAAGAGTAGACTGACCCCACTCTTTCAATGTAACACCCCCAGGGAAGAGCAGACTGACCCCACTCTGTCAATGTAACACCCCCAGGGAAGAGCAGACTGAGCACACTCTGTCAATGTAAGACACCCAGGGAAGAGCAGACTGAGCACACTCTGTCAATGTAACACACCCAGGGAAGATCAGACTGACCCCACTCTGTCAATGTAACAGACCCAGGGAAGAGCAGACTGACCCCACTCTGACAATTTAACACACCCAGGGAACAGCACACTGACCCCACTCTGTCAATGTAACCCACCCAGGAAAGAGCAGACTTAACGCACTCTGTCAATGTAACACTACCAGGAAAGAGCAGACTGACCCCACTGTGTCAATGTAACACACCGAGGGAAGAGCAGACTGACCCCACTCTGTCAATGAAACTCACAAAGGGAAGAGCAGACTGACCCCACTCGGTTAATGTAACACACCCAGGGAAGAGCAAACTGATTCCACTCTGTCGACATAACACACACAGGGAAGAGCAGACTCACCCCACTCTGTCAATGTAACCCACACAGGGAAGAGCAGACTGACCCTTCTCTGTCAATGTATCACACCCAGGGAAGAGCAGACTCACCCCACTCTGTCAATGTAACCCACCCAGGGAAGAGCAGACTGACCCTTCTCTGTCCATGTATCACACCCAGGGAAGAGCAGACTGATCCGACTCTGTCAATCTAACACACCCAGGGAAGGGCAGATTGACCCCACACTGTCAATGTAACACACGCAGGGAAGAGCAGACTGACCCCACTCTGTCAATGTAACACACAGGGAAGAGCAGACTGACCCCCCTCTGTCAATGTAACACACCCAGGGAAGAGCAGACTGACCCAACTCTGTCAATGTAACACACCCATGGAAGAACAGACTGACCCCATTCTGTCAATGTAACACACCCTGTAAAGAGCAGACTGACCCCACTCTGTCAATGTAACACATACAGTGAAGGGCAGTCCGACCCCACTCTGTCAATGGAACACACCCAGGGAAGAGCTGACGGAACCCACTCTGTCAATTTAACGCACCCAGGTTTGAGCACACTGACTCCACTCTGTCAATGTAGCCCACCCAGGAAAGAGCCGACTGACCCCACTCTGTCAATGTAACACACACAGGGAAGAGCAGATTGACCCAACTCTGTCAATGTAACCCACTCAGTTGAGAGCAGACTGACCCCACTCGGTCAATGTAACCTTCCCAGGGAAGAGCAAACAAACCGCACTCTGTCAATGGAACACACCCAGGGAAGAGCAGACTGACCCAACTCTGTCAATGTAACAAACTCAGGGAAGAACAGACTGACCCCACTCTGTCAATGGAACACACTCTGCAAAGAGCAGACTGACCCCACTCTGTCAATGTAAAACACACAGGGAAGAGCAGACTGACCCTTCTCTGTGAATGCAACACGTCCAGGGAAGGGCAGACTGACCCCATTCTGTTAATTTAACACCCCCAGGGAAGAGCAGACTGACCCCACTCTTTCAATGTAACACCCACAGTGAAGTGCAGACTGACCCCACTCTGTTAATGTAACTCACCCAGGGAAGATCAAACTGACCCCACTCTGTCAATGTAACACATCCAGGGAAGAGCAGACTGACCCCACTCTGTCAAAGTTACACACAGGGAATAGCAGACTGACCCCACTCTGTCAATGCAACACACCCAGGGAAGAGCAGACTGACACAACTCTATCAATGTAACACACCCATGGAAGAACAGACTGACCCCAATATGTCAATGTAACAGACCCTGTAAAGAGCAGACTGACCCCACTCTATCAATGTAACACACCCAGGGAAGAGCAGACTGGCCCCACTCTGTCAATATAACACACCCAGGGAAGAGCAGACTGGCCCCACTCTTTCAATACAACACCCCCAGGGAATAGCAGACTGACCCCACTCTGTCAATATAACACACCCAGGGAAGAGCAGACTGGCCCCACTCTTTCAATACAACACCCCCAGGGAAGAGCAGACTGACCCCACTCTGACGATGTAATGCCCCCAGGGAAGAGCAGACTGACCCAACTCTGTCAATATAACACACCCAGGGAAAAGCAGACTGACCCCATTCTATCAAAGTAACACACCCAGTGAAGAGCAGACTGACCTCACTCTGTCAATTTAACACCCCCAGGGAAGAGCAGACTGACCCCACTCTTTCAATTTAACACCCACAGGGAAGAGCAGACTGACCCCACTCTTTCAATGTAACAACCCCAGGGAAGTGCAGACTGACTCCACTCTGTCAATGTAAGACCCCCAGGGAAGAGCAGACTGACCCCACTCTGTCAATGTAACACACACATGGAAGGGCAGACTGACCCCCCTCTGTCAATGTAACACACCCAGGGAAGAGCAGACTGACGCCATTCTGTCAATGTAACACAGCCTGTAAAGAGGAGACTGACCCCACTCTGTCAATGTAACACATACAGTGAAGGGCTGACTGACCCCCCTCTGTCAATGTAACACACCCAGGGAAGAGCCACTGACTCCACTCTGTCAACGTAACCCACCCAGGAAAGAGATGACTGACCCCACTCTATCAATGTAACACCCCCAGGGAAGAGCAGACTGACCCCACTCTGTCAATGTAACACCCCCAGGGAAGAGCAGACTGACCCCAATCTGTCAATGTAACTCAAAAAGGGAAGAGCAGACTGACCCCGCTCTGTCAATGTAACACACCCAGGGAAGAGCAGACTGACCCCAATCTGTCAATGTAACTCAAAAAGGGAAGAGCAGACTGACCCCGCTCTGTCAATGTAAGGAAGAGCAGACTGACCCAACTCTGTCAATTTAACACACCCAGGGAATAGCACACTGACCCCACTCTGTCAATGTAACCCACCCAGGAAAGAGCAGACTGACCCCACTCTGTCAATGTAACACTACCAGGAAAGAGAAGACTGACCCCACTGGGTCAATGTAACACACCCAGGGAAGAGCAGACTGACCCCACTCTGTCAATGTAACACACCCAGGGAAGAGCAGACTGACCCCACTCTGTCAATATAACACACCCAGGGAAGAGCAGACTGGCCCCACTCTGTCAATGTAACATCCCCAGGGAAGAGCAGACTGACCCCACTGTGTCAATGTAACACACCCAGGGAAGAGCAGACTGACCCAACTCTGTCAATGTAACACACCCAGGGAAGAGCAGACTGGCCCCACTCTGTCAATACAACACCCCCAGGGAAGAGCAGACTCACCCCACTCTGTCGATGTAACACCCCCAGGGAAGAGCAGACTGACCCTTCTCTGTGAATGCAACACATCCAGGGAAGGGCAGACTGACCCCATTCTGTTAATTTAACACCCCCAGGGAAGAGTAGACTGACCCCACTCTTTCAATGTAACACCCACAGGGAAGTGCAGACTGACCCCACTCTGTTAATGTAACTCACCCATGGAAGAACAGACTGACCCCACTATGTCAATCTAACACACCCTGTAAAGAGCAGACTGACCCCACTCTGTCAATGTAACACACACAGGGAAGAGCTGACTGACCCCACTCTGTCAATTTAACGCACCCAGGTTTGAGCACACTGACCCCACTCTGTCAACGTAACACACACAGGGAAGGGCAGACCAACCTAAATCTGTCAATGTAACACACCCTGTAAAGAGCAGACTGACCCCACTCTGTCAATGTAACACACCCAGGTTTGAGCACACTGACCCCACTCTGTCAATGTAAACCACCCAGGAAAGAGCAGACTGACCCCACTCTGTCAATGTAACACACCCAGGGAAGAGCAGACTGACCCCACTCTGTCAATATAACACACCCAGGGAAGAGCAGACTGGCCCCACTCTGTCAATAAAACACCCCCAGGGAAGAGCAGACTCACCCCACTCTGTCGATGTAACATCCCCAGTGAAGAGCAGACTGACCCAACTCTGTCAATATAACACACCCAGGGAAGAGCAGACTGACCCCATTCTAGCAAAGTAACACACCCAGGGAAGAGCAGACTGACCCCACTCTGTCACTGTAACACACCCACGGAAGAGCAGACTGACCTCACTCTGTCAATTTAACACCCCCAGGGAAGAGCAGACTGACCGCACTCTTTCAATGTAACACCCCCAGGGAAGAGCAGACTGACTCCACTCTGTCAATGTAAGACCCCCAGGGAAGAGCAGACTGAGCACACTCTGTCAATGTAACACACCCAGGGAAGAACACACTGACCCCACTCTGTCAATGTAACAGACCCAGGGAAGAGCAGACTTACCCCAATCTGTCAGTGTAACACATCCAGGGAAGGGCAGACTGACCCAACTCTGTCAATATAACACACCCAGGGAAAAGCAGACTGACCCCATTCTATCAAAGTAACACACCCAGTGAAGAGCAGACTGACCTCACTCTGTCAATTTAACACCCCCAGGGAAGAGCAGACTGACCCCACTCTTTCAATTTAACACCCACAGGGAAGAGCAGACTGACCCCACTCTTTCAATGTAACAACCCCAGGGAAGTGCAGACTGACTCCACTCTGTCAATGTAAGACCCCCAGGGAAGAGCAGACTGACCCCACTCTGTCAATGTAACACACACATGGAAGGGCAGACTGACCCCCCTCTGTCAATGTAACACACCCAGGGAAGAGCAGACTGACGCCATTCTGTCAATGTAACACAGCCTGTAAAGAGGAGACTGACCCCACTCTGTCAATGTAACACATACAGTGAAGGGCTGACTGACCCCCCTCTGTCAATGTAACACACCCAGGGAAGAGCCACTGACTCCACTCTGTCAACGTAACCCACCCAGGAAAGAGATGACTGACCCCACTCTATCAATGTAACACCCCCAGGGAAGAGCAGACTGACCCCACTCTGTCAATGTAACACCCCCAGGGAAGAGCAGACTGACCCCAATCTGTCAATGTAACTCAAAAAGGGAAGAGCAGACTGACCCCGCTCTGTCAATGTAACACACCCAGGGAAGAGCAGACTGACCCCAATCTGTCAATGTAACTCAAAAAGGGAAGAGCAGACTGACCCCGCTCTGTCAATGTAAGGAAGAGCAGACTGACCCAACTCTGTCAATTTAACACACCCAGGGAATAGCACACTGACCCCACTCTGTCAATGTAACCCACCCAGGAAAGAGCAGACTGACCCCACTCTGTCAATGTAACACTACCAGGAAAGAGAAGACTGACCCCACTGGGTCAATGTAACACACCCAGGGAAGAGCAGACTGACCCCACTCTGTCAATGTAACACACCCAGGGAAGAGCAGACTGACCCCACTCTGTCAATATAACACACCCAGGGAAGAGCAGACTGGCCCGACTCTGTCAATGTAACATCCCCAGGGAAGAGCAGACTGACCCCACTGTGTCAATGTAACACACCCAGGGAAGAGCAGACTGACCCAACTCTGTCAATGTAACACACCCAGGGAAGAGCAGACTGGCCCCACTCTGTCAATACAACACCCCCAGGGAAGAGCAGACTCACCCCACTCTGTCGATGTAACACCCCCAGGGAAGAGCAGACTGACCCATCTCTGTGAATGCAACACATCCAGGGAAGGGCAGACTGATCCCATTCTGTTAATTTAACACCCCCAGGGAAGAGCAGACTGACCCCACTCTTTCAATGTAACACCCACAGGGAAGTGCAGACTGACCCCACTCTGTTAATGTAACTCACCCAGGGAAGAGCAGACGGACACAACTCTGTCAATGTAACACACCCATGGAAGAACAGACTGACCCCACTATGTCAATCTAACACACCCTGTAAAGAGCAGACTGACCCCACTCTGTCAATGTAACACACACAGGGAAGAGCTGACTGACCCCACTCTGTCAATTTAACGCACCCAGGTTTGAGCACACTGACCCCACTCTGTCAACGTAACACACACAGGGAAGGGCAGACCAACCTAACTCTGTCAATGTAACACACCCTGTAAAGAGCAGACTGACCCCACTCTGTCAATGTAACACACCCAGGTTTGAGCACACTGACCCCACTCTGTCAATGTAAACCACCCAGGAAAGAGCAGACTGACCCCACTCTGTCAATGTAACACACCCAGGGAAGAGCAGACTGACCCCACTCTGTCAATATAACACACCCAGGGAAGAGCAGACTGGCCCCACTCTGTCAATAAAACACCCCCAGGGAAGAGCAGACTCACCCCACTCTGTCGATGTAACATCCCCAGTGAAGAGCAGACTGACCCAACTCTGTCAATATAACACACCCAGGGAAGAGCAGACTGACCCCATTCTAGCAAAGTAACACACCCAGGGAAGAGCAGACTGACCCCACTCTGTCACTGTAACACACCCACGGAAGAGCAGACTGACCTCACTCTGTCAATTTAACACCCCCAGGGAAGAGCAGACTGACCGCACTCTTTCAATGTAACACCCCCAGGGAAGAGCAGACTGACTCCACTCTGTCAATGTAAGACCCCCAGGGAAGAGCATTCTGAGCACACTCTGTCAATGTAACACACCCAGGGAAGAACACACTGACCCCACTCTGTCAATGTAACAGACCCAGGGAAGAGCAGACTTACCCCAATCTGTCAGTGTAACACATCCAGGGAAGGGCAGACTGACCCCCCTCTGTCAATGTAACACACCCAGGGAAGAGCAGACCGACCCCACTCTGTCAATGTAACACACCCAGTGAAGAGCAGACTGACCCCACTCTGTCAATGTAACCCACCCTGGAAAGAGCAGACTGACCCCACTCTGTCAATGTAACACACCCAGGAAAGAGCAGACTGACCCCACTGTGTCAATGTACCACACCCAGGGATGAGCAGACTGACCCCACTCTGTCAATGAAACTCACAAAGGGAAGAGCAGACTGACCCTTCTCTGTCAATGTAACACACCCAGGGAAGGGCAGACTGACCCCATTCTGTCAATCTAACACACCCAGGGAAGTGCAGACTGACCCCACTGTGTCAATGTAACACACACAGGGAAGAGCAGACTGACCACACTCTGTCAATGTAAAACACAGGGAAGAGCAGACTGACCCCACTCTGTCAATGTAACACACCCAGGGAAGAGCAGACTGACCCCACTCTCTCAATGTAACACACCCTGTAAAGAGCAGACTGACCCCACTCTGTCAATGTAACACATACAGTGAAGGGCAGACCGACCCCACTCTGTCAATGTAGCCCACCCAGGAAAGAGCCGACTGACCCCACTCTGTCAATGTAACACACACAGGGAAGAGCAGATTGACCCAACTCTGTCAATGTAACCCACTCAGTTGAGAGCAGACTGACCCCACTCGGTCAATGTAACCTTCCCAGGGAAGAGCAAACAAACCGAACTCTGTCAATGGAACACACCCAGGGAAGAACAGACTGACCCCACTCTGTCAATGGAACACACTCTGCAAAGAGCAGAATGACCCCACTCTGTCAATGTAAAACACACAGGGAAGAGCAGACTGACACTTCTCTGTGAATGCAACACGTCCAGGGAAGGGCAGACTGACCCCATTCTGTTAATTTAACACCCCCAGGGAAGAGCAGACTGACCCCACTCTTTCAATGTAACACCCACAGTGAAGTGCAGACTGACCCCACTCTGTTAATGTAACTCACCCAGGGAAGATCAAACTGACCCCACTCTGTCAATGTAACACATCCAGGGAAGAGCAGACTGACCCCACTCTGTCAAAGTTACACACAGGGAATAGCAGACTGACCCCACTCTGTCAATGCAACACACCCAGGGAAGAGCAGACTGACACAACTCTATCAATGTAACACACCCATGGAAGAACAGACTGACCCCAATATGTCAATGTAACAGACCCTGTAAAGAGCAGACCAACCTAACTCTGTCAATGTAACACACCCAGGGAAGAGCAGACTGGCCCCACTCTGTCAATATAACACACCCAGGGAAGAGCAGACTGGCCCCACTCTTTCAATACAACACCCCCAGGGAAGAGCAGACTGACCCCACTCTGTCAATATAACACACCCAGGGAAGAGCAGACTGGCCACACTCTTTCAATACAACACCCCCAGGGAAGAGCAGACTGACCCCACTCTGACGATGTAATGCCCCCAGGGAAGAGCAGACTGACCCAACTCTGTCATTATAACACACCCAGGGAAAAGCAGACTGACCCCATTCTATCAAAGTAACACACCCAGTGAAGAGCAGACTGACCTCACTCTGTCAATTTAACACCCCCAGGGAAGAGCAGACTGACCCCACTCTTTCAATTTAACACCCACAGGGAAGAGCAGACTGACCCCACTCTTTCAATGTAACACACCCAGGGAAGGGCAGACTGACCCCATTCTGTCAATCTTACACACCCAGGGAAGTGCAGACTGACCCCACTGTGTCAATGTAACACACACAGGGAAGAGCAGACTGACCCCACTCTGTCAATGTAACACACTGGGAAGAGCAGACTGACCCCACTCTGTCAATGTAACACACCCAGGGAAGAGCAGACTGACCCCACTCTCTCAATGTAACACACCCTGTAAAGAGCAGACTGACCCCACTCTGTCAATGTAACACATACAGTGAAGGGCAGACCGACCCCACTCTGTCAATGTAACACACCCAGGGAAGAGCTGACGGACCCCACTCTGTCAATTTAACGCACCCTGGAATGAGCACACTGACCCCACTCTGTCAATGTAGCCCACCCAGGAAAGAGCAGACTGACCCCACTCTATCAATGTAACACACCCAGGGAAGAGCAGACTGACCCCACTCTGTCAATGTAACAACGACAGGGAAGATCAGATGGCCCCACACTGTCAATGTAACACACCCAGGGAAGAGCAGACTGACCCCAATCTGTCAATGTAACTCAAAAAGGGAAGAGCAGACTGACCCCACTCTGTCAATGTAAGACACCCAGGGAATAGCACACTGACCCCTCTCTGTCAATGTAACCCACCCAGGAAAGAGCAGACTGACCCCACTCTGTCAATGTAACACTACCAGGAAAGAGCAGACTGACCCCACTCTGTCAATGTAACACACCCAGTGAAGAGCAGACTGACCCCACTCTGTCAATATAACACACCCAGTGAAGAGCAGACTGGCCCCACTCTGTAAATGTAACACACCCAGGGAAGTGCAGACTGACCCCACTGTGTCAATGTAACACACCCAGGGAAGAGCAGACTGACCGAACTCTGTCAATGTAAAACACACAGGGAAGGGCAGACCGACCCTTCTCTGTGAATGCAACACATCCAGGGAAGGGCAGACTGACCCCATTCTGTTAATTTAACACCCCCAGGGAAGAGCAGACTGACCCCACTCTGTCAACTTAACACCCCCAGGGAAGAGCAGACTGACCGCACTCTGTCAATGTAACCCAACCAGGAAAGAGCAGACTGACCCCACTCTGTCAATGTAACACGACCAGGAAAGAGCAGACTGACCCCACTGTGTCAATTTAACACCCCCAGGGAAGAGCAGACTGACCGCTCTCTTTCAATGTAACAACCCCAGGGAAGGCCAGACTGACCCCCCTCTGTCAATGTAACACACCCAGGGAAGAGCAGACCGACCACACTCTGTCAATGTAACACACCCAGGGAAGAGCAGACTGACCCCACTCTGTCAATGTAACACCCAGGGACGAGCAACCTGATTCCACTCTGTCGATATAACACACCCAGGGAAGAGCAGACTCACCCCACTCTGTCAATGTAACCCACCCAGGGAAGAGCAGACTGACCCTTCTCTGTCAATGTATCACACCCAGGGAAGAGCAGACTGACCCCATTCTATCAAAGTAACACCCCCAGGGAAGAGCAGACTGACCCCACTCTGTCAATGTAACACACAGGGAAGAGCAGACTGACTCCACTCTGTCAATGTAACACACCCAGTAAAGAGCAGACTGACCTCACTCTGTCAATTTAACACCCCCAGGGAAGAGCAGACTGACCCCACTCTTTCAATGTAACACACCCAGGGAAGAGCAGACTGACCCCACTCTGTCAATTTAACACCCCCAGGGAAGAGCAGACTGACCCCACCCTTTCAATGTAACACCCCCAGGGAAGAGCAGACTGACCCCACTCTGTCAATGTAAGACCCCCAGGGAAGAGCAGACTGAGCACACTCTGTCAATGTAACACACACAGGGAAGGGCAGACTGACCCCACTCTGACAATTTAGCACACCCAGGGAAGAGCAGACTGACCCCAATCTGTCAATGTAACACACCCAGGAAAGGGCTGACTGACCCCCCTCTGTCAATATAACACACCCAGGTAAGAGCAGACCGACCCCACTCTGTCAATGTAACACACCCAGGGAAGAGCACACTGACCCCACTCTGTCAACGTAACCTACCCAGGAAAGAGCAGACTGACCCCACTCTATCAATGTAACACACCCAGGGAAGAGCAGACTGACCCCACTCTGTCAATGTAACACCGACAGGGAAGATCAGACTGACCCCACACTGTCAATGTAACACTACCAGGGAAGAGCAGACTGACCCCAATCTGTCAATGTAACTCAAAAAGGGAAGAGCAGACTGACCCCACTCTGTCAATGTAACACACCCAGGGAAGAGCAGACTGACCCCACTCTGTCAATTTAAGACACCCAGGGAATAGCACACTGACCCCTCTCTGTCAATGTAACACACCCAGGAAAGAGCAGACTGACCCCACTCTGTCAATGTAACACTACCAGGAAGGAGCAGACTGACCCCACTGTGTCAATGTAACACACCCAGGGAAGAGCAGACTGACCCCACTCTGTCAATGTAACACACCCAGTGAAGAGCAGACTGACCCCACTCTGTCAATATAACACACCCAGGGAAGAGCAGACTGGCCCCATTCTGTCAATGTAACACACCCAGGGAAGTGCAGACTGACCCCACTGTGTCAATGTAACACACCCAGGGAAGAGCAGACTGACCGAACTCTGTCAATGTAACACACCCAGGGAAGAGCAGACTGGACCCACTCTGTCAATAAAACACCCCCAGGGAAGAGCAGACTCACCCCACTCTGTCGATGTAAAACCCGTAGGGAAGAGCAGACTGACCCAACTCTGTCAATATAACACACCCAGGGAAGAGCAGACTGACCCCATTCTATCAAAGTAACACCCCCAGGGAAGAGCAGACTGACCCCACTCTGTCAATGTAACACACAGGGAAGAGCAGACTGACCCAATCTGTCAATGTAACACACCCAGGGAAGAGCAGACTGACCCAACTCTGTCAATGTAACACACACATGGAAGAACAGACTGACCCCACTCTGTCAATGTAACACACTCTGTAAAGAGCAGACTGACCCCACTTGTCAATGTAAAACACACAGGGAAGAGCAGACCGACCCTTCTCTGTGAATGCAACACATCCAGGGAAGGGCAGACTGACCCCATTCTGTTAATTTAACACCCGCAGGGAAGAGCAGACTGACCCCACTCTTTCAATGTAACACACACAGGGAAGTGCAGACTGACCCCACTCTGTTAATGTAACTCACCCAGGGAAGAGCAGACTGACCCAACTCTGTCAATATAACACACGCAGGGAAGAGCAGACTGACCCCATTCTAGCAAAGTAACACACCCAGGGAAGAGCAGACTGACCCCACTCTTTCAATGTAACACACACAGGGAAGTGCAGACTGACCCCACTCTGTTAATGTAACTCACCCAGGGAAGAGCAGACTGACACAACTCTGTCAATGTAACACACCCATGGAAGAACAGACTGACCCCACTATGTCAATGTAACACACCCTGTAAAGAGCAGACTGACCCCACTTTGTCAATGTAACACACACAGGGAAGAGCTGACTGACCCCACTCTGCCAATTTAACGCACCCAGGTTTGAGCACACTGACCCCACTCTGTCAACGTAACACACACAGGGAAGGGCAGACCAACCTAACTCTGTCAATGTAACACACCCTGCAAAGAGCAGACTGACCCCACTCTGTCAATGTAACAAACCCAGGTTTGAGCACAATGACCCCACTCTTTCAATGTAACCCACCCAGGAAAGAGCAGACTGATCCCACTCTGTCAATGTAACACACACAGGGAAGAGCAGACTGACCCCACTCTGTCAATATAACACACCCAGGGAAGAGCAGACTGGCCCCACTCTGTCAATAAAACACCCCCAAGGGAAGAGCAGACTCACCCCAATCTGTCGATGTAACACCCCCATGGAAGAGCAGACTGACCCAACTCTGTCAATATAACACACCCAGGGAAGAGCAGACTGACCCCATTCTAGCAAAGTAACACACCCAGGGAAGAGCAGACTGACCCCACTCTGTCAATGTAACACACCCAGGGAAGAGCAGACTGACCTCACTCTGTCAATGTCACCCAGCCAGGAAAGATCAGACTGACCCCACTCTGTCAATGTAACACGACCAGGAAAGAGCAGACTGACCCCACTGTGTCAATTTAACACCCCCAGGGAAGAGCAGACTGACCGCTCTCTTTCAATGTAACACCCCAGGGAAGAGCAGACTGACTCCACTCTGTCAATTTTAGGCCCCCCAGGGAAGAGCAGACTGAGCACACTCTGTCAATGTAACACACCCAAGGAAGAGCAGACTGACCCCACTCTGTCAATGTAACACACCCAGGGAAGAGCAGACTGACCCCAATCTGTCAGTGTAACACACCCAGGGAAGGCCAGACTGACCCCCCTCTGTCAATGTAACACACCCAGGGAAGAGCAGACCGACCACACTCTGTCAGTGTAACACACCCAGGGAAGGCCAGACTGACCCCCCTCTGTCAATGTAACATACCCAGGGAAGAGCAGACCGACCACACTCTGTCAATGTAACACACCCAGGGAAGAGCAGACTGACCCCACTCTGTCAATGTAACCCACCCTGGAAAGAGCAGACTGACCCCACTCTGTCAATGTAACACTACCAGGAAAGAGCAGACTGACCCCACTGTGTCAATGTAACACACCCAGGGAAGAGCAGACTGACCCCACTCTGTCAATGAAACTCACAAAGGGAAGAGCAGACTGACCCCACTCTGTCAATGTAACACCCAGGGAAGAGCAAACTGATTCCACTCTGTCGATATAACACACCCAGGGAAGAGCAGACTCACCCCACTCTGTCAATGTAACCCACCCAGGGAAGAGCAGACTGACCCTTCTCTGTCAATGTATCACACCCAGGGAATAGCAGACTGACCCCATTCTATCAAAGTAACACCCCCAGGGAAGAGCAGACTTACCCCACTCTGTCAATGTAACACACAGGGAAGAGCAGACTGACTCCACTCTGTAAATGTAACACACAGGGAAGAGCAGACTGACTCCACTCTGTCAATGTAACACACCCAGTAAAGAGCAGACTGACCTCACTCTGTCAATTTAACACCCCCAGGGAAGAGCAGACTGACCCCACTCTTTCAATGTAACACACCCAGGGAAGAGCAGACTGACCCCACTCTGTCAATTTAACACCCCCAGGGAAGAGCAGACTGACCCCACCCTTTCAATGTAAAACCCCCAGGGAAGAGCAGACTGACCCCACTCTGTCAATGTAAGACCCCCAGGGAAGAGCAGACTGAGCACACTCTGTCAATGTAACACACACAGGGAAGGGCAGACTGACCCCCCTCTGTCAATTTAGCACACCCAGGGAAGAGCAGACTGACCCCAATCTGTCAATGTAACACACCCAGGAAAGGGCTGACTGACCCCCCTCTGTCAATGTAACACACCCAGGTAAGAGCAGACCGACCCCACTCTGTCAATGTAACATACCCAGGGAAGAGCACACTGACCCCACTCTGTCAACGTAACCCACCCAGGAAAGAGCAGACTGACCCCACTCTATCAATGTAACACACCCAGGGAAGAGCAGACTGACCCCACTCTGTCAATGTAACACCGACAGGGAAGATCAGACTGACCCCACACTGTCAATGTAACACTACCAGGGAAGAGCAGACTGACCCCAATCTGTCAATGTAACTCAAAAAGGGAAGAGCAGACTGACCCCACTCTGTCAATGTAACACACCCAGGGAAGAGCAGACTGACCCCACTCTGTCAATTTATGACACCCAGGGAATAGCACACTGACCCCTCTCTGTCAATGTAACCCACCCAGGAAAGAGCAGACTGACACAACTCTGTCAATGTAACACTACCAGGAAAGAGCAGACTGACCCCACTGTGTCAATGTAACACACCCAGGGAAGAGCAGACTGACCCCACTCTGTCAATGTAACACACCCAGTGAAGAGCAGACTGACCCCACTCTGTCAATATAACACACCCAGGGAAGAGCAGACTGGCCCCATTCTGTCAATGTAACACACCCAGGGAAGTGCAGACTGACCCCACTGTGTCAATGTAACACACCCAGGGAAGAGCAGACTGACCGAACTCTGTCAATGTAACACACCCAGGGTAGAGCAGACTGGCCCCACTCTGTCAATAAAACACCCCCAGGGAAGAGCAGACTCACCCCACTCTGTCGATGTAACACCCCCAGGGAAGAGCAGACTGACCCAACTCTGTCAATATAACACACCCAGGGAAGAGCAGACTGACCCCATTCTATCAAAGTAACACCCCCAGGGAAGAGCAGACTGACCTCACTCTGTCACTGTAACACACAGGGAAGAGCAGACTGACCCCATTCTATCAAAGTAACCCACCCAGGGAAGAGCAGACTGACCCCACTCTGTCAATGTAACACACAGGGAAGAGCAGACTGACCCCACTCTGTCAATGTAACACAACCAGGGAAGAGCAGACTGACCCCACTCTGTCAATGTAACACACCCTGTAAAGAGCAGACCGACCCTACTCTGACAATGTAACACACCCAGGGAAGAGCAGACTGACCCTTCTCTGTGAATGCAACACATCCAGGGAAGGGCAGACTGACCCCATTCTGTTAATTTAACACCCCCAGGGAAGAGCAGACTGACCCCACTCTTTCAATGTAACACACACAGGGATGTGCAGACTGACCCCACTCTGTTAATGTAACTCACCCAGGGAAGAGCAGACTGACACAACTCTGTCAATGTAACACACCCATGGAAGAACAGACTGACCCCACTATGTCAATGTAACACACACTGTAAAGAGCAGACTGACCACACTCTGTCAATGTAACACACACAGGGAAGAGCTGACTGACCCCACTCTGTCAATTTAACGCACCCAGGTTTGAGCACACTGACCCCACTCTGTCAACGTAACACACACAGGGAAGGGCAGACCAACCTAACTCTGTCACTGTAACACACCCTGCAAAGAGCAGACTGACCCCACTCTGTCAATGTAACACACCCAGGTTTGAGCACACTGACCCCACTCTGTAAATGTAACCCACCCAGGAAAGAGCAGACTGATCCCACTCTGTCAATGTAACACACCCAGGGAAGAGCAGACTGACCCCACTCTGTCAATATAACACACCCAGGGAAGAGCAGACTGGCCCCACTCTGTCAATAAAACACCCCCAGGGAAGAGCAGACTCACCCCAATCTGTCGATGTAACACCCCCAGGGAAGAGCAGACTGACCCAACTCTGTCAATATAACACACCCAGGGAAGAGCAGACTGACCCCATTCTAGCAAAGTAACACACCCAGGGAAGAGCAGACTGACCCCACTCTGTCAATGTAACACACCCAGGGAAGAGCAGACTGACCTCACTCTGTCAATATAACACACCCAGGGAAGAGCAGACTGGCCCCATTCTATCAAAGTAACCCACCCAGGGAAGAGCAGACTGACCCCACTCTGTCAATGTAACACACAGGGAAGAGCAGACTGACCCCACTCTGTCAATGTAACACAACCAGGGAAGAGCAGACTGACCCCACTCTGTCAATGTAACACACCCTGTAAAGAGCAGACCGACCCTACTCTGACAATGTAACACACCCAGGGAAGAGCAGACTGACCCTTCTCTGTGAATGCAACACATCCAGGGAAGGGCAGACTGACCCCATTCTGTTAATTTAACACCCCCAGGGAAGAGCAGACTGACCCCACTCTTTCAATGTAACACACACAGGGATGTGCAGACTGACCCCACTCTGTTAATGTAACTCACCCAGGGAAGAGCAGACTGACACAACTCTGTCAATGTAACACACCCATGGAAGAACAGACTGACCCCACTATGTCAATGTAACACACCCTGTAAAGAGCAGACTGACCACACTCTGTCAATGTAACACACACAGGGAAGAGCTGACTGACCCCACTCTGTCAATTTAACGCACCCAGGTTTGAGCACACTGACCCCACTCTGTCAACGTAACACACACAGGGAAGGGCAGACCAACCTAACTCTGTCACTGTAACACACCCTGCAAAGAGCAGACTGACCCCACTCTGTCAATGTAACACACCCAGGTTTGAGCACACTGACCCCACTCTGTAAATGTAACCCACCCAGGAAAGAGCAGACTGATCCCACTCTGTCAATGTAACACACCCAGGGAAGAGCAGACTGACCCCACTCTGTCAATATAACACACCCAGGGAAGAGCAGACTGGCCCCACTCTGTCAATAAAACACCCCCAGGGAAGAGCAGACTCACCCCAATCTGTCGATGTAACACCCCCAGGGAAGAGCAGACTGACCCAACTCTGTCAATATAACACACCCAGGGAAGAGCAGACTGACCCCATTCTAGCAAAGTAACACCACCCAGGGAAGAGCAGACTGACCCCACACTGTCAATGTAACACACCCAGGGAAGAGCAGACTGACCTCACTCTGTCAATTTAACACCCCCAGGGAAGAGCAGACTGACCGCACTCTTTCAATGTAACACCCCCAGGGAAGAGAAGACTGACTCCACTCTGTCAATGTAAGACCCCCAGGGAAGAGCAGACTGAGCACACTCTGTCAATGTAACACACCCAGGGAAGAGCAGACTGACCCCACTCTGTCAATGTAACAGACCCAGGGAAGAGCAGACTGACCCCAATCTGTCAGTGTAACACACCCAGGGAAGGCCAGACTGACTCCCCTCTGTCAATGTAACACACCCAGGGAAGAGCAGACCGACCACACTCTGTCAATGTAACACACCCAGGGAAGAGCAGACTGACCCCACTCTGTCAATGTAACCCACCCTGGAAAGAGCAGACTGACCCCACTCTGTCAATGTAACACTACCAGGAAAGAGCAGACTGACCCCACTGTGTTAATGTAACACACCCAGGGAAGAGCAGACTGACCCCACACTGTCAATGTAACCCACCCAGGGAAGAGCAGACTGACCCCACTCTGTCAATGAAACTCACAAAGGGAAGAGCAGACTGACCCCACTCTGTCAATGTAACACCCAGGGAAGAGCAAACTGATTCCACTCTGTCGATATAACACACCCAGGGAAGAGCAGACTCACCCCACTCTGTCAATGTAACCCACCCAGGGAAGAGCAGAATGACCCTTCTCTGTCAATGTATCACACCCAGGGAAGAGCAGACTGACCCCATTCTATCAAAGTAACACCCCCAGGAAAGAGCAGATTGACCCCACTCTGTCAATGTAACACACAGGGAAGAGCAGACTGACTCCACTCTGTCAATGTAACACACCCAGTAAAGAGCAGACTGACCTCACTCTGTCAATTTAACACCCCTAGGGAAGAGCAGACTGACCCCACTCTTTCAATGTAACACACCCAGGGAAGAGCAGACTGACCCCACTCGGTCAATTTAACACCCCCAGGGAAGAGCAGACTGACCCCACCCTTTCAATGTAACACCCCCAGGGAAGAGCAGACTGACCCCCCTCTGTCAATGTAGCACACCCAGGGAAGAGCAGACTGACCCCAATCTGTCAATGTAACACACCCAGGAAAGGGCTGACTGACCCCCCTCTGTCAATGTAACACACCCAGGTAAGAGCAGACCGACCCCACTCTCTCAATGTTTCAAACCCAGGGAAGAGCACACTGACCCCACTCTGTCAACGTAACCCACCCAGGAAAGAGCAGACTGACCCCACTCTATCAATGTAACACACCCAGGGAAGAGCAGACTGATCCCACTCTGTCAATGTAACACCGACAGGGAAGATCAGACTGACCCCACACTGTCAATGTAACACACCCAGGGAAGAGCAGACTGACCCCAATCTGTCAATGTAACACACCCAGGGAAGAGCAGACTGACCCCACTCTGTCAATTTAAGACACCCAGGGAATAGCACACTGACCCCTCTCTGTCAATGTAACCCACCCAGGAAAGAGCAGACTGACCCCACTCTGTCAATGTAACACTACCAGGAAAGAGCAGACTGACCCCACTGTGTCAATGTAACACACCCAGGGAAGAGCAGACTGCCCCCACTCTGTCAATGTAACACACCCAGTGAAGAGCAGACTGACACCACTCTGTCAATATAACACACCCAGGGAAGAGCAGACTGGCCCCATTCTGTCAATGTAACACACCCAGGGAAGAGCAGACTGACCGAACTCTGTCAATGTAACACACCCAGGGAAGAGCAGACTGGCCCCACTCTGTCAATAAACCACCCCCAGGGAAGAGCAGACTCACCCCACTCTGTCGATGTAACACCCCCAGGGAAGAGCAGACTGACCCAACTCTGTTAATATAACACACCCAGGGAAGAGCAGACTGACCCCATTCTATCAAAGTAACACCCCCAGGGAAGAGCAGACTGAGCCCACTCTGTCAATGTAACACACAGGGAAGAGCAGACTGACCCCACTCTAACAATGTAACACACCCAGGGAAGAGCAGACTGATCCAACTCTGTCAATGTAACACACACATGGAAGAACAGACTGACCCCACTCTGTCAATGTAACACACTCTGTAAAGAGCAGACTGACCCCACTCTGTCAATGTAAAACACACAGGGAAGGGCAGACCGACCATTCTCTGACAATGTAACACACCCAGGGAAGAGCAGACTGACCCTTCTCTGTGAATGCAACACATCCAGGGAAGGGTAGACTGACCCCATTCTGTTAATTTAACACCCCCAGGGAAGAGCAGACTGACCCCACTCTTTCAATGTAACACACACAGGGAAGTGCAGACTGACCCCACTCTGTTAATGTAACTCACCCAGGGAAGAGCAGACTGACACAACTCTGTCAATGTAACACACCCATGGAAGAATAGACTGACCCAACTATGTCAATGTAACACACCCTGTAAAGAGCAGACTGACCCCACTCTGTCAATGTAACACACACAGGGAAGAGCTGACTGACCCCACTCTGTCAATTTCAAGCACCCAGGTTTGAGCACACTGACCCCACTCTGTCAACGTAACACACACAGGGAAGGGCAGACCAACCTAACTCTGTCAATGTAACACACCCTGCAAAGAGCAGACTGACCCCACTCTGTCAATGTAACACACCCAGGTTTGAGCACACTGACCCCACTCTGTCAATGTAACCCACCCAGGAAAGAGCAGACTGACCCCACTCTGTCAATGTAACACACACAGGGAAGAGCAGACTGACCCCACTCTGTCAATGTAACACACCCAGGGAAGAGCAGACTGACCCCACTCTGTCAATATAACACACCCAGGGAAGAGCAGACTGGCCCCACTCTGTCAATAAAACACCCCCAGGGAAAAGCAGACTCACCCCAATCTGTCGATGTAACACCCCCAGGGAAGAGCAGACTGACCCAACTCTGTCAATATAACACACCCAGGGAAGAGCAGACTGACCCCATTCTAGCAAAGTAACACACCCAGGGAAGAGCAGACTGACCCCACTCTGTCAATTTAACACCACCAGGGAAGAGCAGACTGACCGCACTCTTTCAATGTAACACCCCCAGGGAAGAACAGACTGACTCCACTGTGTCAATGTAACACACACAGGGAAGAGCAGACTGACCGAACTCTGTCAATTTAACACCCCCAGGGAAGAGCAGACTGACCGCACTCTTTCAATGTAACACCCCCAGGGAAGAACAGACTGACTCCACTGTGTCAATGTAACACACACAGGGAAGAGCAGACTGACCGAACTCTGTCAATGTAACACACCCAGGGAAGAGCAGACTGGCCCCACTCTGTCAATAAAACACCCCCAGGGAAGAGCAGACTGACCCCACTCTGTCAATGTAACCCACCCAGGGAAGAGCAGACTGACCCAACTCTGTCAATATAACACACCCAGGGAAGAGCAGACTGACCCCATTCTATCAAAGTAACACCCCCAGGGAAGAGCAGACTGACCCCATTCTATCAATGTAACACACAGGGAAGAGCAGACTGACTCCACTCTGTCAATGTAACACACAGGGAAGAGCAGACTGACCCAATCTGTCAATGTAACACACCCAGGGAAGAGCAGACTGACCCAACTCTGTCAATGTAACACACACATGGAAGAACAGACTGACCCCACTCTGTCAATGTAACACACTCTGTAAAGAGCAGACTGACCCCACTCTGTCAATGTAAAACACACAGGGAAGGGCAGACCGACCATTCTCTGACAATGTAACACACCCAGGGAAGAGCAGACTGACCCTTCTCTGTGAATGCAACACATCCAGGGAAGGGCAGACTGACCCCATTCTGTTAATTTAACACCCCCAGGGAAGAGCAGACTGACCCCACTCTTTCAATGTAACACACACAGGGAAGTGCAGACTGACCCCACTCTGTTAATGTAACTCACCCAGGGAAGAGCAGACTGACACAACTCTGTCAATGTCACACACCCATGGAAGAACAGACTGACCCAACTATGTCAATGTAACACAAATGTAAAGTGCAGACTGACCCCACTCTGTCAATGTAACACACACAGGGAAGAGCTGACTGACCCCACTCTGTCAATTTAACGCACCCAGGTTTGAGCACACTGACCCCACTCTGTCAACGTAACACACACAGGGAAGGGCAGACCAACCTAACTCTGTCAATGTAACACACCCTGCAAAGAGCAGACTGACCCCACTCTGTCAATGTAACACACCCAGGTTTGAGCACACTGACCCCACTCTGTCAATGTAACCCACCCAGGAAAGAGCAGACTGACCCCACTCTGTCAATGTAACACACACAGGGAAGAGCAGACTGACCCCACTCTGTCAATGTAACACACCCAGGGAAGAGCAGACTGACACAACTCTGTCAATGTCACACACCCATGGAAGAACAGACTGACCCAACTATGTCAATGTAACACAAATGTAAAGAGCAGACTGACCCCACTCTGTCAATGTAACACACACAGGGAAGAGCTGACTGACCCCACTCTGTCAATTTAACGCACCCAGGTTTGAGCACACTGACCCCACTCTGTCAACGTAACACACACAGGGAAGGGCAGACCAACCTAACTCTGTCAATGTAACACACCCTGCAAAGAGCAGACTGACCCCACTCTGTCAATGTAACACACCCAGGTTTGAGCACACTGACCCCACTCTGTCAATGTAACCCACCCAGGAAAGAGCAGACTGACCCCACTCTGTCAATGTAACACACACAGGGAAGAGCAGACTGACCCCACTCTGTCAATGTAACACACCCAGGGAAGAGCAGACTGACCCCACTCTGTCAATATAACACACACAGGGAAGAGCAGACTGGCCCCACTCTGTCAATAAAACACCCCCAGGGAAGAGCAGACTCACCCCAATCTGTCGATGTAACACCCCCAGGGAAGAGCAGACTGACCCAACTCTGTCAATATAACACACCCAGGGAAGAGCAGACTGACCCCATTCTAGCAAAGTAACACACGCAGGGAAGAGCAGACTGACCCCACTCTGTCAATGTAACACACGCAGGGAAGAGCAGACTGACCCTTCTCTGTGAATGCAACACATCCAGGGAAGGGCAGACTGACCCCATTCTTTTAATTTAACACCCCCAGGGAAGAGCAGACTGACCCCACTCTTTCAATGTAACACACACAGGGAAGTGCAGACTGACCCCACTCTGTCAATGTAACACACTCTGTAAAGAGCAGACTGACCCAACTCTGTCAATATAACACACCCAGGGAAGAGCAGACTGACCCCATTCTACCAAAGTAACACACGCAGGGAAGAGCAGACTGACCCCACTCTGTCAATGTAACACACCCAGGGAAGAGCAGACTGACCTCACTATGTCAATTTAACACCCCCAGGGAAGAGCAGACTGACCGCACTCTTTCAATGTAACACCCCCAGGGAAGAGCAGACTGACTCCACTCTGTCAATGTAAGACCCCCAGGGAAGAGCAGACTGAGCACACTCTGTCAATGTAAGACCCCCAGGGAAGAGCAGACTGAGCACACTCTGTCAATGTAACACACCCAGGGAATAGCAGACTGACCCCACTCTGTCAATGTAACAGACCCAGGGAAGAGCAGACTGACCCCACTCTGTCAATGTAACACACCCAGGGAAGGCCAGACTGACCCCCCTCTGTCAATGTAACACACACAGGGAAGAGCAGACTGACCCCACTCTGTCAATGTAACACACCCAGGGAAGAGCAGACTGACCCCACTCTGTCAATGTAACCCACCCTGGAAAGAGCAGACTGACCCCACTCTGTCAATGTAACACTACCAGGAAAGAGTAGACTGACCCAACTGTGTCAATGTAACACACCCAGGGAAGAGCAGACAAACCCCACTCTGTCAATGAAACTCACAAAGGGAAGAGCAGACTGACCCTTCTCTGTGAATGCAACACATCAAGGGAAGGGCTGACTGACCCCATTCTGTTGATTTTACACCCCCAGGGAAGAGCAGGCTGACCCCACTCTTTCAATGTAACACCCACAGTGAAGTGCAGACTGACCCCACTCTGTTAATGTAACGCACCCAGGGAAGATCCAACTGACCCCACTCTGTCAATGTAACACATCCAGGGAAGGTCAGACTGACCCCATTCTGTCAATCTAACACACACAGGGAAGAGCAGACTGACCCCACTCTGTCAATGTTACACACAGAGAATAGCAGACTGACCCCACTCTGTCAATGTAACACACCCAGGGAAGAGCAGACTGACACAACTCTGTCAATGTAACACACCCATGGAAGAACAGACTGACCCAACTCTGTCAATGTAACACACACATGGAAGAACAGACTGACCCCACTCTGTCAATCTAACACACACAGGGAAGAGCAGACTGAACCCACTCTGTCAATGTTACACACAGGAAATAGCAGACTGACCCCACTCTGTCAATGTAACACACCCATGGAAGAACAGACTGACCCCACTATGTCAATGTAACACACCCTGTAAAGAGCAGACTGACCCCACTCTGTCAATGTAACACACACAGGGAAGAGCAGACTGACCACACTCTGTCAATTTAACGCATCCAGGTTTGAGCACACTGACCCCACTCTGTCAACGTAACACACACAGGGAAGGGCAGACCAACCTAACTCTGTCAATATAACACACCCTGTAAAGAGCAGACTGACCCCACTCTGTCAATGTAACACCCCCAGGGAAGAGCAGACTGACCCAACTCTGTCAATATAACACACCCAGGGAAGAGCAGACTGACCCCATTCTATCAAAGTAACACCCCCAGGGAAGAGCAGACTGACCCCACTCTGTCAATGTAACACACAGGGAAGAGCAGACTGACCCAATCTGTCAATGTAACACACCCAGGGAAGAGCAGACTGACCCAACTCTGTCAATGTAACACACACATGGAAGAACAGACTGACCCCACTCTGTCAATGTAACACACTCTGTAAAGAGCAGACTGACCCCACTCTGTCAATGTAAAACACACAGGGAAGGGCAGACCGACCATTCTCTGACAATGTAACACACCCAGGGAAGAGCAGACTGACCCTTCTCTGTGAATGAAACACATCCAGGGAAGGGCAGACTGACCCCATTCTGTTAATTTAACACCCCCAGGGAAGAGCAGACTGACCCCACTCTTTCAATGTAACACACACAGGGAAGTGCAGACTGACCCCAATCTGTTAATGTAACTCACCCAGGGAAGAGCAGACTGACACAACTCTGTCAATGTCACACACCCATGGAAGAACAGACTGACCCAACTATGTCAATGTAACACACCCTGTAAAGAGCAGACTGACCCCACTCTGTCAATGTAACACACACAGGGAAGAGCTGACTGACCCCACTCTGTCAATTTAACGCACCCAGGTTTGAGCACACTGACCCCACTCTGTCAACGTAACACACACAGGGAAGGGCAGACCAACCTAACTCTGTCAATGTAACACACCCTGCAAAGAGCAGACTGACCCCACTCTGTCAATGTAACACACCCAGGTTTGAGCACACTGACCCCACTCTGTCAATGTAACCCACCCAGGAAAGAGCAGACTGACCCCACTCTGTCAATGTAACACACACAGGGAAGAGCAGACTGACCCCACTCTGTCAATGTAACACACCCAGGGAAGAGCAGACTGACCCCACTCTGTCAATATAACACACCCAGGGAAGAGCAGACTGGCCCCACTCTGTCAATAAAACACCCCCAGGGAAAAGCAGACTCACCCCAATCTGTCGATGTAACACCCCCAGGGAAGAGCAGACTGACCCAACTCTGTCAATATAACACACCCAGGGAAGAGCAGACTGACCCCATTCTAGCAAAGTAACACACCCAAGGAAGAGCAGACTGACCCCACTCTGTCAATGTAACACACCCAGGGAAGAGCAGACTGACCTCACTCTGTCAATTTAACACCCCCAGGGAAGAGCAGACTGACCGCACTCTTTCAATGTAACACCCCCAGGGAAGAGCAGACTGACTCCACTCTGTCAATGTAAGACCCCCAGGGAAGAGCAGACTGAGCACACTCTGTCAATGTAAGACCCCCAGGGAAGAGCAGACTGAGCACACTCTGTCAATGTAACACACCCAGGGAAGAGCAGACTGACCCCACTCTGTCAATGTAACAGACCCAGGGAAGAGCAGACTGACCACACTCTGTCAATGTAACACACCCAGGGAAGGCCAGACTGACCCCCCTCTGTCAATGTAACACACCCAGGGAAGAGCAGACCGACCACACTCTGTCAATGTAACACACCCAGGGAAGAGCAGACTGACCCCACTCTGTCAATGTAACCCACCCTGGAAAGAGCAGACTGACCCCACTCTGTCAATGTAACACTACCAGGAAAGAGCAGACTGACCCCACTGTGTCAATGTAACACACCCAGGGAAGAGCAGACTGACCCCACTCTGTCAATGTAACACACCCAGGGAAGAGCAGACTGACCCTTCTCTGTGAATGCAACACATCAAGGGAAGGGCTGACTGACCCCATTCTGTTGATTTAACACCCCCAGGGAAGAGCAGACTGACCCCACTCTTTCAATGTAACACCCACAGTGAAGTGCAGACTGACCCCACTCTGTTAATGTAACGCACCCAGGGAAGATCCAACTGACCCCACTCTGTCAATGTAACACATCCAGGGAAGGTCAGACTGACCCCATTCTGTCAATCTAACACACACAGGGAAGAGCAGACTGACCCCACTCTGTCAATGTTACGCACAGAGAATAGCAGACTGACCCCACTCTGTCAATGTAACACACCCAGGGAAGAGCAGACTGACACAACTCTGTCAATGTAACACACCCATGGAAGAACAGACTGACCCAACTCTGTCAATATAACACACACATGGAAGAACAGACTGACCCCACTCTGTCAATCTAACACACACAGGGAAGAGCAGACTGAACCCACTCTGTCAATGTTACACACAGGGAATAGCAGACTGACCCCACTCTGTCAATGTAACACACCCAGGGAAGAGCAGACTGACACAACTCTGTCAATGTAACACACCCATGGAAGAACAGACTGACCCCACTATGTCAATGTAACACACCCTGTAAAGAGCAGACTGACCCCACTCTGTCAATGTAACACACACAGGGAAGAGCTGACTGACCCCACTCTGTCAATTTAACGCATCCAGGTTTGAGCACACTGACCCCACTCTGTCAACGTAACACACACAGGGAAGGGCAGACCAACCTAACTCTGTCAATGTAACACACCCTGTAAAGAGCAGACTGACCCCACTCTGTCAATGTAACCACCCAGGTTTGAGCACACTGACCCCACACTGTCAATGTAACCCACCCAGGAAAGAGCTGACTGACCCCACTCTGTCAATGTAACACACACAGGGAAGAGCAGACTGAACCCACTCTGTCGATTTAACACCCCCAGGGAAGAGCAGACTGACCCAACTCTGTCAATATAACACACCCAGGGAAGAGCAGACTGACCCCATTCTATCAAAGTAATACACGCAGGGAAGAGCAGACAGACCCCACTCTGTCAATGTAACACACCCAGAGAAGAGCAGACTGACCTCACTCTGTCAATTTAACACACCCAGGGAAGAGCAGACTGACCTCACTCTGTCAATTTAACACCCCCAGGGACGAGCAGACTGACCCCACCCTTTCAATGTAACACCCCCAGGGAAGAACAGACTGACCCCACTCTGTCAATGTTAGACCCCCAGGGAAGAGCAGACTGAGCACACTCTGTCAATGTAACACACATAGGGAAGGGCAGACTGACCCCCCTCTGTCAATGTAACACACCCAGGGAAGAGCACACTGACCCCACTCTGTCAACGTAACCCACCCAGGAAAGAGCAGACTGACCCCACTCTATCAATGTAACACACCCAGGGAAGAGCAGACTGACCCCACTCTGTCAATGTAACACCGACAGGGAAGATCAGACTGACCCCACACTGTCAATGTAACACACCCAGGGAAGAGCAGACTGACCCCAATCTGTCAATGTAACTCAAAAAGGGAAGAGCAGACTGACCCCACTCTGTCAATGTAACACACCCAGGGAAGAGCAGACTGACCCCACTCTGTCAATGTAACACACCCAGGGAATAGCACACTTACCCCTCTCTGTCAATGTAACCCACCCAGAAAAGAGCAGACTGACCCCACTCTGTCAATATAACTCACCCAGGGAAGAGCAGACTGACCCCACTCTGTCAATGTAACACACCCAGGGAAGAGCAGACTGGCCCCACTCTGTCAATAAAACACTCCCAGGGAAGAGCAGACTCACCCCACTCTGTCGATGTAACACCCCCAGGGAAGAGCAGACTGACACAACTCTGTCAATATAACACACAGGGAAGAGCAGACTGACCCCACTCTGTCAATGTAACACACCCAGGGAAGAGCAGACTGACCCAACTCTGTCAATGTAACACATACATGGAAGAACAGACTGACACCACTCTGTCAATGTAACACACTCTGTAAAGAGCAGACTGACCCCACTCTTTCAATGTAACACACACAGGGAAGTGCAGACTGACACAACTCTGTCAATGTAACACACCCATGGAAGAACAGACTGACCCCACTATGTCAATGTAACACACCCTGTAAAGAGCAGACTGACCCCACTCTGTCAATGTAACACACACAGGGAAGAGCTGACTGACCCCACTCTGTCAATTTAACGCACCCAGGTTTGAGCACACTGACCCCACTCTGACAACGTAACACACACAGGGAAGGGCAGACCAACCTAACTCTGTCAATGTAACACACCCTGCAAAGAGCAGACTGACGGCACTCTGTCAATGTAACACACCCAGGTTTGAGCACACTGACCCCACTCTGTCAATGTAACCCACCCAGGAAAGAGCAGACTGACCCCACTCTGTCAATGTAACACACACAGGGAAGAACAGACTGACCCCACTCTGTCAATGTAACACACCCAGGGAAGAGCAGACTGACCCTACTCTGTCAATATAACACACCCAGGGAAGAGCAGACTGGCCCCACTCTGTCAATAAAACACCCCCAGGGAAGAGCAGACTCACCCCACTCGGTCGATGTAACACCCCCAGGGAAGAGCAGACTGACCCAACTCTGTCAATATAACACACCCAGGGAAGAGCAGACTGACCCCATTCTAGCAAAGTAACACACCCAGGTAAGAGCAGACTGACCCCACTCTGTCACTGTAACACACCCACGGAAGAGCAGACTGACCTCACTGTCAATTTAACACACCCAGGGAAGAGCAGACTGACCCCACTCTGTCAATGTAACACACCCAGGGAAGAGCAGACTGACCTCACTCTGTCAATTTAACACCCCCAGGGAAGAGCAGACTGACCGCACTCTTTCAATGTAACACCCCCAGGGAAGAGCAGACTGACTCCACTCTGTCAATGTAAGACCCTCAGGGAAGAGCAGACTGAGCACACTCTGTCAATGTAACACACCCAGGGAAGAGCAGACTGACCCCACTCTGTCAATGTAACAGACCCAGGGAAGAGCAGACAGACCCCAATCTGTCAGTGTAACACACCCAGGGAAGGGCAGACTGACCCCCCATGTCAATGTAACACACCCAGGGAAGAGCAGACCGACCCCACTTTGTCAATGTAACACACCCAGGGAAGAGCAGACTGACCCCACTCTGTCAATGTAACCCACCCTGGAAAGAGCAGACTGACCCCACTCTGTCAATGTAACACTACCAGGAAAGAGTAGACTGACCCCACTGTGTCAATGTAACACACCCAGGGAAGAGCAGACTGACCCCACTCTGTCAATGAAACTCACAAAGGGAAGAGCAGACTGACCCCACTCTGTTAATGTAACACACCCAGGGAAGAGCAAACTGATTCCACTCTGTCGATATAAAACACCCAGGGAAGAGCAGACTCACCCCACTCTGTCAATGTAACCCACCCAGGGAAGAGCAGACTGACCCTTCTCTGTCAATGTATCACACCCAGGGAAGAGCAGACTGACCCCATTCTATCAAAGTAACACCCCCAGGGAAGAGCAGACTGACCCCACTCTGTCAATGTAACACACAGGGAAGAGCAGACTGACTCCACTCTGTCAATGTAACACACCCAGGGAAGTGCAGACTGACCCAACTCTGTCAATGTAACACACACATGGAAGAACAGACTGACCCCACTCAGTCAATGTAACACACTCTGTAAAGAGCAGACTGACCCCACTCTGTCAATGTAACACACCCAGGGAAGAGCAGACTGACCCCACTCTGTCAATATAACACACCCAGGGAAGAGCAGACTGGCCCCACTCTGTCAATAAAACACCCCCAGGGAAGAGCAGACTCACCCGACTCTGTCGATGTAACACCCCCAGTGAAGAGCAGACTGACCCAACTCTGTCAATATAACACACCCAGGGAAGAGCAGACTGACCCCATTCTAGCAAAGTAACACACCCAGGGAAGAGCAGACTGACCTCACTCTGTCAATTTAACACCCCCAGGGAAGAGCATACTGACCGCACTCTTTCAATGTAACACCCCCAGGGAAGAGCAGACTGACTCCACTCTGTCAATGTAAGACCCCCAGGGAAGAGCAGACTGAGCACACTCTGTCAACGTAACACACCCAGGGAAGAGCAGACTGACCCCACTCTGTCAATGTAACACACCCTGTAAAGAGCAGACTGACCCCACTCTGTCAATGTAACACACACAGGGAAGAGCTGACTGACCCCACTCTGTCAATTTAACGCACCCAGGTTTGAGCACACTGACCCCACTCTGTCAACGTAACACACACAGGGAAGGGCAGACCAACCTAACTCTGTCAATGTAACACACCCTGCAAAGAGTAGACTGACCACACTCTGTCAATGTAACACACCCAGGTTTGAGCACACTGACCCCACTCTGTCAATGTAACCCACCCAGGAAAGAGCAGACTGACCCCACTCTGTCAATGTAACACACACAGGGAAGAGCAGACTGACCCCACTCTGTCAATGTAACACACCCAGGGAAGAGCAGACTGACCCCACTCTGTCAATAAAACACCCCCAGGGAAGAGCAGACTCACCCCACTCTGTCGATGTAACACCCCCAGGGAAGAGCAGACTGACCCAACTCTGTCAATATAACACACCCAGGGAAGAGCAGACTGACCCCATTCTAGCAAAGTAACACACCCAGGGAAGAGCAGACTGACCCCACTCTGTCACTGTAACACACCCACGGAAGAGCAGACTGACCTCACTCTGTCAATTTCACACCCCCAGGGAAGAGCAGACTGACCGCACTCTTTCAATGTAACACCCCCAGGGAAGAGCAGACTGACTCCACTCTGTCAATGTAAGACCCCCAGGGAAGAGCAGACTGACCCCACTCTGTCAATGTAACACACCCAGGGAAGAGCAGACTGACCCCCCATGTCAATGTAACACACCCAGAGAAGAGCAGACCGAACCCAATCTGTCAATGTAACACACCCAGGGAAGAGCAGACTGACCCCACTCTGTCAATGTAACCCACCCTGGAAAGAGCAGACTGACCCCACTCTGTCAATGTAAAACTACCAGGAAAGAGCAGACTGACCCCACTGTGTCAATGTAACACACCCAGGGAAGAGCAGACTGACCCCACTCTGTCAATGAAACTCACAAAGGGAAGAGCAGACTGACCCCACTCTGTTAATGTAACACTCCCAGGGAAGACCAAACTGATTCCACTCTGTCGATATAAAACACCCAGGGAAGAGCAGACTCACCCCACTCTGTCAATGTAACCCACCCAGGGAAGAGCAGACTGACCCTTCTCTGTCAATGTATCACACCCAGGGAGGAGCAGACTGACCCCATTCTATCAAAGTAACACCCCCAGGGAAGAGCAGACTGACCCCACTCTGTCAATGTAACACACAGGGAAGAGCAGACTGACTCCACTCTGTCAATGTAACACACCCAGGGCAGAGCAGTCTGACCCAACTCTGTCAATGTAACACACACATGGAAGAACAGACTGACCACACTCTGTCAATGTAACACACTCTGTAAAGAGCAGACTGACCCCACTCTGTCAATGTAACACACCCAGGGAAGAGCAGACTGACCCCACTCTGTCAATATAACACACCCAGGGAAGAGCAGACAGGCCCCACTCTGTCAATAAAACACCCCCAGGGAAGAGCAGACTCACCCCACTCTGTCGATGTAACACCCCCAGTGAAGAGCAGACTGACCCAACTCTGTCAATATAACACACCCAGGGAAGAGCAGACTGACCCCATTCTAGCAAAGTAACACACCCAGGGAAGAGCAGACTGACCCCACTCTGTCACTGTAACACCCCCAGGGAAGAGCAGACTGACCGCACTCTTTCAATGTAACACCCCCAGGGAAGAGCAGACTGACTCCACTCTGTCAATGTAAGACCCTCAGGGAAGAGCAGACTGAGCACACTCTGTCAATGTAACACACCCAGGGAAGAGCAGACCGACCCCACTCTGTCAATGTAACCCACCCATAAAAGAGCAGACTCACCCCACTCTGTCGATGTAACACCCCCAGGGAAGAGCAGACTGACCCAACTCTGTTAATATAACACACCCAGGGAAGAGCAGACTGACCCCACTCTGTCAATGTAACAGACCCAGGGAAGAGCAGACTGACCCCAATCTGTCAGCGTAACACACCCAAGGGAAGGGCAGACTGACCCCCCTCTGTCAATGAAACTCACAAAGGGAAGAGCAGACTGACCCTTCTCTGTCAATGTAACACACCCAGGGAAGGGCAGACTGACCCCATTCTGTCAATCTAACACACCCAGGGAAGTGCAGACTGACCCCACTCTGTCAATGTAACACACACAGGGAAGAGCAGACTGACCCCACTCTGTCAATGTAACACACAGGGAAGTGCAGACTGACCCCACTCTGTCAATGTAACACACCCAGGGAAGAGCAGACTGACCCCACTCTGTCAATGTAACACACCCTGTAAAGAGCAGACTGACCCCACTCTGTCAATGTAACACATACAGTGAAGGGCAGACCGACCCCACTCTGTCAATGTAACACACCCAGGGAAGAGCTGACGGACCCCACTCTGTCAATTTAACGCACCCAGGTTTGAGCACACTGACCCCACTCTGTCAATGTAGCCCACTCAGGAAAGAGCAGACTGACCCCCTCTGTCAATGTAACACACACAGGGATGAGCAGATTGACCCAACTCTGTCAATGTAACCCACTCAGTTAAGAGCAGACTGACCCCAATCGGTCAATGTAACCTTCCCAGGGAAGAGCAAACAGACCGCACTCTGTCAATGGAACACACCCAGGGAAGAGCAGACTGACCCCAATCTGTCAATGTAACACACCCAGGAAAGGGCTGACTGACCCCCCTCTGTCAATGTAACACACCCAGGGAAGAGCAGACCGATCCCACTCTGTCAATGTAACACACCCAGGGAAGAGCACACTGACCCCACTCTGTCAACGTAACCCACCCAGGAAAGAGCAGACTGACCCCACTCTATCAATGTAACACACCCAGGGAAGAGCAGACTGACCCCACACTGTCAATGTATCACCGACAGGGAAGATCAGACTGACCCCACACTGTCAATGTAACACACCCAGGGAAGAGCAGACTGACCCCAATCTGTCAATGTAACTCAAAAAGGGAAGTGCAGACTGACCCCACTCTGTCAATGTAACACACCCAGGGAAGAGCAGACTGACCCCACTCTGTCAATTTAAGACACCCAGGGAATAGCACGCTGACCCCTCTCTGTCAATGTTACCCACCCAGGAAAGAGCAGACTGACCCCACTCTGTCAATGTAACACTACCAGGAAAGAGCAGACTGACCTCACTGTGTCAATGTAACACACCCAGGGAAGAGCAGACTGACCCCACTCTGTCAATGTAACACACCCAGTGAAGAGCAGACTGACCCCACTCTGTCAATATAACACACCCAGGGAAGAGCAGACTGGCCCCACTCTGTCAATGTAACACACCCAGGGAAGAGCAGACTGACCCCACTGTGTCAATGTAACCCACCCAGGGAAGAGCAGACTGACCGAACTCTGTCAATGTAACACACCCAGGGAACAGCAGACTGGCCCCACTCTGTCAATAAAACACCCCCAGGGAAGAGCAGACTCACCCCACTCGGTCGATGTAACACCCCCAGGGAAGAGCAGACTGACCCAACTCTGTCAATATAACACACCCAGGGAAGAGCAGACAGACCCCATTCTATCAAAGTAACACCCCCAGGGAAGAGCAGACTGACCCCACTCTGTCAATGTAACACACCCAGGGAAGAGCAGACTGACCCAACTCTGTCAATGTAACACACACATGGAAGAACAGACTGACCCCACTCTGTCAATGTAACACACTCTGTAAAGAGCAGACTGACACCACTCTGTCAATGTAAAACACACAGGGAAGGGCAGACCGACCCTACTCTGACAATGTAACACACCCAGGGAAGAGCAGACTGACCCTTCTCTGTGAATGCAACACATCCAGGGAAGGGCAGACTGACCCCATTCTATTAATTTAACACCCCCAGGGAAGTGCAGACTGACCCCACTCTGTTAATGTAACTCACCCAGGGAAGAACAGACTGACACAACTCTGTCAATGTAACACACCCTGTAAAGAGCAGACCGACCCCACTCTGTCAATGTAACACACCCAGGGAAGAGCTGACGGACCCCACTCTGTCAATTTAACGCACCCAGATTTGAGCACACTGACCCCACTCTGTCAATGTAGCCCACCCAGGAAAGAGCAGACTGACCCCACTCTGTCAATGTAACACACACAGGGATGAGCAGATTGACCCAACTCTGTCAATGTAACCCACTCAGTTAAGAGCAGACTGACCCCAATCGGTCAATGTAACCTTCCCAGGGTAGAGCAAACAGACTGCACTCTGTCAATGGAACACACCCAGGGAAGAGCAGACTGACCCAACTCTGTCAATGTAACACATTCAAGGAAGAGCAGACTGACCCAACTCTGTCAATGTAACACACTCTGTAAAGAGTAGACTGACCCCACTCTGTCAATGCAAAACACACAGGGAAGGGCAGACCGACCCCACTCTGACAATGTAACACACCCAGGGAAGAGCAGACTGACCCTTTTCTGTGAATGCAACACATCCAGGGAAGGTCAGACTGACCCCATTCTGTTAATTTAACACCCCCAGGGAAGAGCAGACTGACCCCACTCTTTCAATGTAACACCCACAGTGAAGTGCAGACTGACCCCACTCTGTTAATGTAACTCACCCAGGGAAGATCCAACTGACCCCACTCTGCCAATGTAACACATCCAGGGAAGGTCAGACTGACCCCATTCTGTCAATCTAACACACACAGGGAAGAGCAGACGGACCCCACTCTGTCAATGTTACGCACAGTGAATAGCAGACTGACCCCACTCTGTCAATGTAACATACCCAGGGAAGAGCAGACTGACACAACTCTGTCAATGTAACACACCCATGGAAGAACAGACTGACCCCACTATGTCAATGTAACACACCCTGTAAAGAGCAGACTGACCCCACTCTGTCAAAGTAACACACTCAGGTTTGAGCACACTGACCCCACACTGTCAATGTAACCCACCCAGGAAAGAGCAGACTGACCCCACTCTGTCAATGTAACACACACAGGGAAGAGCAGACTGACCCCACTCTGTCGATGTAACACCCCCAGGGAAGAGCAGACTGACCCAACTCTGTCAATATAACACACCCAGGGAAGAGCAGACTGACCCCATTCTATCAAAGTAATACACGCAGGGAAGAGCAGACAGACCCCACTCTGTCAATGTAACACACCCAGTGAAGAGCAGACTGACCTCACTCTGTCAATTTAACACCCCCAGGGAAGAGCAGACTGACCCCACTCTGTCAATTTAACACCCCCAGGGAAGAGCAGACTGACCCCACACTGTCAATGTAACACCGACAGGGAAGATCAGACTGACCCCACACTGTCCATGTAACACACCCAGGGAAGAGCAGACTGACCCCAATCTGTCAATGTAACTCAAAAAGGGAAGAGCAGACTGACCCCACTCTGTCAATGTAACACATCCAGGGAAGAGCAGACTGACCCCACTCTGTCAATTTAAGACACCCAGGGAATAGCACGCTGACCCCTCTCTGTCAATGTAACCCACCCAGGAAAGAGCAGACTGACCCCACTCTGTCAATGTAACACACCCAGGGAAGAGCAGACTGACCCCACACTGTCAATGTAACACCGACAGGGAAGATCAGACTGACCCCACACTGTCAATGTAACACACCCAGGGAAGAGCAGACTGACCCCAATCTGTCAATGTAACTCAAAAAGGGAAGAGCAGACTGACCCCACTCTGTCAATGTAACACACCCAGGGAAGAGCAGACTGACCCCACTCTGTCAATTTAAGACACCCAGGGAAGAACAGACTGACCCCACTCTGTCAATGTAACACACCCATGGAAGAACAGACTGACCCCACTATGTCAATGTAACACACCCTGTAAAGAGCAGACTGACCCCACTCTGTCAATGTAACACACTCAGGTTTGAGCACACTGACCCCACACTGTCAATGTACCCCACCCAGGAAAGAGCAGACTGACCCCACTCTGTCAATGTAACACACACATGGAAGAGCAGACTGACCCCACTCTGTCGATGTAACACCCCGAGGGAAGAGCAGACTGACCCAACTCTGTCAATATAACACACCCAGGGAAGAGCAGACTGACCCCATTCTATCAAAGTAATACACGCAGGGAAGAGCAGACAGACCCCACTCTGTCAATGTAACACACCCAGTGAAGAGCAGACTGACCTCACTCTGTCAATTTAACACCCCCAGGGAAGAGCAGACTGACCCCACTCTTTCAATGTAACACCCCCAGGGAAGAGCAGACTGACCCCACTCTGTCAATTTAACACCCCCAGGGAAGAGCAGACTGACCCCACTCTGTCAATGTAACCCACCCAGGGAAGAGCAGACTGACCCCACTCTGTCGATGTAAGACCCCCAGGGAAGAGCAGACTAAGCACACTCTGTCAATGTAACACACACAGGGAAGGGCAGAATGACCCCAATCTGTCAATGTAACACTCCCAGGAAAGGGCTGACTGACCCCCCTCTGTCAATGTAACACACCCAGGGAAGAGCAGACCGACCCCACTCTGTCAATGTAACACACCCAGGGAAGAGCACACTGACCCCACTCTGTCAACGTAACCCACCCAGGAAAGAGCAGACTGACCCCACTCTATCAATGTAACACACCCAGGGAAGAGCAGACTGACCCCACTCTGTCAATGTAACACCGCCAGGGAAGAGCAGACTGACCCCACACTGTCAATGTAACACACCCAGGGAAGAGCAGACTGACCCCAATCTGTCAATGCAACTCAAAAAGGGAAGAGCAGACTGACCCCACTCTGTCAATGTAACACACCCAGGGAAGAGCAGACTGACCCCACTCTGTCAATTTAAGACACCCTGGGAATAGCACACTGACCCCTCTCTGTCAATGTAACCCACCCACGAAAGAGCAGACTGACCCCCCTCTGTCAATGTAACACCCCCAGGGAAGAGCAGACTGACCCCACACTGTCAATGTAACACACCCAGGGAAGAGCAGACCGACCCCAGTCTGTCAATGTAACTCAAAAAGGGAAGAGCAGACTGACCCCACTCTGTCAATGTAAGACACACAGGGAAGAGCAGACTGACCCCACTCTGTCAATGTAACACACCCAGGGAAGAGCAGACCGACCCCAATCTGTCAATGTAACTCAAAAAGGGAAGAGCAGACTGACCCTTCTCTGTCAATGTATAACACCCAGGGAAGGGCAGACTGAACCCATTCTGTCAATCTAACACACCCAGGGAACAGCAGACTGACCCTTCTCTGTCAATGTAACACACACAGGGAAGAGCAGACTGACCCAACTCTCTCAAAGTAACACACAGGGAAGAGCAGACTGACCCCCCTCTGTCAATGTAACACACCCAGGGAAGAGCAGACTGACCCAACTCTGTCAATGTAACACACCCATGGAAGAACAGACTGACCCCACTCTGTCAATGTAACACACCCTGTAAAGAGCAGACTGACCCCACTCTGTCAATGTAACACACTCTGTAAAGGGCAGACTGACCCCACTCTGTCAATGTAAAACACACAGGGAAGGGCAGACCGACCCCACTCTGTCAAAGTAACACACCCAGGGAAGAGCTGACGGACCCCACTCTGTCAATTTAACGCACCCAGGTTTGAGCACACTGACCCCACTCTGTCAATGTAGCCCACCCAGGAAAGAGCAGACTGACCCCACTCTGTCAATGTAACACACACAGGGAAGAGCAGACTGACCCAACTCTGTCAATGTAACCCACTCAGTTAAGAGCAGACTGACCCCACTCGGTCAATGTAACCTTCCCAGGGAAAAGCAAACAGACCGCACTCTGTCAATGGAACACACCCAGGGAAGAGCAGACGGACCCAACTCTGTCAATGTAACACACTCTGTAAAGAGCAGACTGACCCCACTCTGTCAATGTAAAACACACAGGGAAGGGCAGACCGACCCCACTCTGACAATGTAACACACCCAGGGAAGCGCAGACTGACCCCATTCTGTTAATTTAACACCCCGATTAAAGAGCAGACTGACCCCACTCTTTCAATGTAACACCCACAGGGAAGTGCAGACTGAGCCCACTCTGTCAATGTAACAAATCCAGGGAAGGGCAGACTGACCCCATTCTGTCAATCTAACACACACAGGGAAGAGCAGACTGACCCCACTCTGTCAATGTTACACACAGGGAATAGCAGACTGACCCCACTCTGTCAATGTAACACACACAGGGAAGAACAGACTGACACAACTCTGTCAATGTAAAACACCCATGGAAGAACAGACTGACCCCACTATGTCAATGTAACACACCCTGTAAAGAGCAGACTGACCCCACTCTGTCAATGTAACACACACAGGGAAGAGCTGATTGAGCCCACTTTGTCAATTTAACGCACCCAGGTTTGAGAACACTGACCCCACTCTGTCAACGTAACACACACAGGGAAGGGCAGACCAACCTAACTCTGTCAATGTAACACAACCTGTAAAGAGCAGACTGACCCCACTCTGTCAATTTAAGACACCCAGGGAATAGCACGCTGACCCCTCTCTGTCAATGTAACCCACCCAGGAAAGAGCAGACTGACCCCACTCTGTCAATGTAACACACCCAGGGAAGAGCAGACTGACCCCACACTGTCAATGTAACACCGACAGGGAAGATCAGACTGACCCCACACTGTCAATGTAACACACCCAGGGAAGAGCAGACTGACCACAATCTGTCAATGTAACTCAAAAAGGGAAGAGCAGACTGACCCCACTCTGTCAATGTAACACACCCAGGGAAGAGCAGACTGACCCCACTCTGTCAATTTAAGACACCCAGGGAAGAACAGACTGACCCCACTCTGTCAATGTAACACACCCATGGAAGAACAGACTGACCCCACTATGTCAATGTAACACACCCTGTAAAGAGCAGACTGACCCCACTCTGTCAATGTAACACACTCAGGTTTGAGCACACTGACCCCACACTGTCAATGTACCCCACCCAGGAAAGAGCAGACTGACCCCACTCTGTCAATGTAACACACACATGGAAGAGCAGACTGACCCCACTCTGTCGATGTAACACCCCGAGGGAAGAGCAGACTGACCCAACTCTGTCAATATAACACACCCAGGGAAGAGCAGACTGACCCCATTCTATCAAAGTAATACACGCAGGGAAGAGCAGACAGACCCCACTCTGTCAATGTAACACACCCAGTGAAGAGCAGACTGACCTCACTCTGTCAATTTAACACCCCCAGGGAAGAGCAGACTGACCCCACTCTTTCAATGTAAAACCCCCAGGGAAGAGCAGACTGACCCCACTCTGTCAATTTAACACCCCCAGGGAAGAGCAGACTGACCCCACTCTGTCAATGTAACCCACCCAGGGAAGAGCAGACTGACCCCACTCTGTCGATGTAAGACCCCCAGGGAAGAGCAGACTAAGCACACTCTGTCAATGTAACACACACAGGGAAGGGCAGAATGACCCCAATCTGTCAATGTAACACTCCCAGGAAAGGGCTGACTGACCCCCCTCTGTCAATGTAACACACCCAGGGAAGAGCAGACCGACCCCACTCTGTCAATGTAACACACCCAGGGAAGAGCACACTGACCCCACTCTGTCAACGTAACCCACCCAGGAAAGAGCAGACTGACCCCACTCTATCAATGTAACACACCCAGGGAAGAGCAGACTGACCCCACTCTGTCAATGTAACACCGCCAGGGAAGAGCAGACTGACCCCACACTGTCAATGTAACACACCCAGGGAAGAGCAGACTGACCCCATTCTATCAAAGTAATACACGCAGGGAAGAGCAGACAGACCCCACTCTGTCAATGTAACACACCCAGTGAAGAGCAGACTGACCTCACTCTGTCAATTTAACACCCCCAGGGAAGAGCAGACTGACCCCACTCTGTCAATGTAACACCCCCAGGGAAGAGCAGACTGACCCCACTCTGTCAATTTAACACCCCCAGGGAAGAGCAGACTGACCCCACTCTGTCAATGTAACCCACCCAGGGAAGAGCAGACTGACCCCACTCTGTCGATGTAAGACCCCCAGGGAAGAGCAGACTAAGCACACTCTGTCAATGTAACACACACAGGGAAGGGCAGATTGACCCCAATCTGTCAATGTAACACTCCCAGGAAAGGGCTGACTGACCCCCCTCTGTCAATGTAACACACCCAGGGAAGAGCAGACCGACCCCACTCTGTCAATGTAACACACCCAGGGAAGAGCACACTGACCCCACTCTGTCAACGTAACCCACCCAGGAAAGAGCAGACTGACCCCACTCTATCAATGTAACACACCCAGGGAAGAGCAGACTGACCCCACTCTGTCAATGTAACACCGCCAGGGAAGAGCAGACTGACCCCACACTGTCAATGTAACACACCCAGGGAAGAGCAGACTGACCCCAATCTGTCAATGCAACTCAAAAAGGGAAGAGCAGACTGACCCCACTCTGTCAATGTAACACACCCAGGGAAGAGCAGACTGACCCCACTCTGTCAATTTAAGACACCCTGGGAATAGCACACTGACCCCTCTCTGTCAATGTAACCCACCCACGAAAGAGCAGACTGACCCCCCTCTGTCAATGTAACACCCCCAGGGAAGAGCAGATTGACCCCACTCTGTCAATGTAACACACCCAGGGAAGAGCAGACCGACCCCAGTCTGTCAATGTAACTCAAAAAGGGAAGAGCAGACTGACCCCACTCTGTCAATGTAAGACACACAGGGAAGAGCAGACTGACCCCACTCTGTCAATGTAACACACCCAGGGAAGAGCAGACCGACCCCAATCTGTCAATGTAACTCAAAAAGGGAAGAGCAGACTGACCCTTCTCTGTCAATGTATAACACCCAGGGAAGGGCAGACTGAACCCATTCTGTCAATCTAACACACCCAGGGAACAGCAGACTGACCCTTCTCTGTCAATGTAACACACACAGGGAAGAGCAGACTGACCCAACTCTCTCAAAGTAACACACAGGGAAGAGCAGACTGACCCCCCTCTGTCAATGTAACACACCCAGGGAAGAGCAGACTGACCCAACTCTGTCAATGTAACACACCCATGGAAGAACAGACTGACCCCACTCTGTCAATGTAACACACCCTGTAAAGAGCAGACTGACCCCACTCTGTCAATGTAACACACTCTGTAAAGGGCAGACTGACCCCACTCTGTCAATGTAAAACACACAGGGAAGGGCAGACCGACCCCACTCTGTCAAAGTAACACACCCAGGGAAGAGCTGACGGACCCCACTCTGTCAATTTAACGCACCCAGGTTTGAGCACACTGACCCCACTCTGTCAATGTAGCCCACCCAGGAAAGAGCAGACTGACCCCACTCTGTCAATGTAACACACACAGGGAAGAGCAGACTGACCCAACTCTGTCAATGTAACCCACTCAGTTAAGAGCAGACTGACCCCACTCGGTCAATGTAACCTTCCCAGGGAAAAGCAAACAGACCGCACTCTGTCAATGGAACACACCCAGGGAAGAGCAGACGGACCCAACTCTGTCAATGTAACACACTCTGTAAAGAGCAGACTGACCCCACTCTGTCAATGTAAAACACACAGGGAAGGGCAGACCGACCCCACTCTGACAATGTAACACACCCAGGGAAGCGCAGACTGACCCCATTCTGTTAATTTAACACCCCGATTAAAGAGCAGACTGACCCCACTCTTTCAATGTAACACCCACAGGGAAGTGCAGACTGAGCCCACTCTGTCAATGTAACAAATCCAGGGAAGGGCAGACTGACCCCATTCTGTCAATCTAACACACACAGGGAAGAGCAGACTGACCCCACTCTGTCAATGTTACACACAGGGACTAGCAGACTGACCCCACTCTGTCAATGTAACACACACAGGGAAGAACAGACTGACACAACTCTGTCAATGTAAAACACCCATGGAAGAACAGACTGACCCCACTATGTCAATGTAACACACCCTGTAAAGAGCAGACTGACCCCACTCTGTCAATGTAACACACACAGGGAAGAGCTGATTGAGCCCACTTTGTCAATTTAACGCACCCAGGTTTGAGAACACTGACCCCACTCTGTCAACGTAACACACACAGGGAAGGGCAGACCAACCTAACTCTGTCAATGTAACACAACCTGTAAAGAGCAGACTGACCCCACTCTGTCAATGTAACAGACCCAGGTTTGAGCACACTGACCCCACTCTGTCACTGTAACCCACCCAGGAAAGAGCAGACTGACCCCACTCTGTCAATGTAACACACACAGGGAAGAGCAGACTGACGCCACTCTGTCAATGTAACACACCCAGGGTAGAGCAGACTGACCCCACTCTGTCAATACAACACACCCAGGGAATAGCAGACTGGCCACACTCTTTTAATACAACACCCCCAGGCAAGAGCAGACTGACCCCGCTCTGTCGATGTAACACCCCCAGAAAAGAGCAGACTGACCCAACTCGGTCAATATAACACACCCCGTGAAGAGCAGACTGACCCCATTCTATCAAAGTAACACACCCAGGGAAGAGCAGACTGACACCACTCTGTCAACGTAACCCAGCCAGGAAAGTGCAGACTGACCCCACTCTGTCAATGTAACATACCCAGGGAAGAGCAGACTGACCCCACTCTGTCAATGGAACACACCCAGGGAAGAGCAGACTGATCCCAATCTGTCAATGTAACTCAATAAAGGAAGAGCAGACTGACCCCGCTCTGTCAATGTAACACACCCAGGGAAGAGCAGACTGACCCCACTCTGTCAATGTAACACTACCAGGAAAGAGCAGACTGACCCCACTGTGTCAATGTAACACACCCAGGGAAGAGCAGACTGACCCCACTCTGTCAATGAAACTCACAAAGGGAAGAGCAGAATGACACCACTCTGTCAATGTAACACACCCAGGGAAGAGCAGAATGACCCCACTCTGTCAATGTAACACACCCAGGGAAGAGCAGACTGACCCCACTCTGTCAATGATACACACCGAGGGAAGCGCAGATTGACCCCACTCTGACAATGTAACACACCCAGGGAAGAGCAGACTGACCCCACTCTGTCAATGTAACACACCCAGGGAATCGCAGAATGACCTCACTCTTTCAATGTAACACACCCAGGGAAGAGAAGACAGACCTCACTCTGCCAATGTAACCCACCCAGGGTTGAGCAGTCTGACCCAAGTCTGTTAATGTAACCCAACCAGGGAAGAGCAGAATGAACTCACTCTGTCAATGTAACACACCAAGGCAAGAACAGACATACCCCACTCTGTCAATTTAACACCCCCAGGGAAGAGCAGACTGACCCCACTCTGTCAATTTAACACCCCCAGGGAAGAGCAGACTGACCCCACACTGTCAATGTAACACCGACAGGGAAGATCAGACTGACCCCACACTGTCAATGTAACACACCCAGGGAAGAGCAGACTGACCCCAATCTGTCAATGTAACTCAAAAAGGGAAGAGCAGACTGACCCCACTCTGTCAATGTAACACATCCAGGGAAGAGCAGACTGACCCCACTCTGTCAATTTAAGACACCCAGGGAATAGCACGCTGACCCCTCTCTGTCAATGTAACCCACCCAGGAAAGAGCAGACTGACCCCACTCTGTCAATGTAACACACCCAGGGAAGAGCAGACTGACCCCACTCTGTCAGTGTAGCCCACCCAGGGAAGAGCAGACTGACCCCACTCTGTCAATGTAACACACCCTGGGAAGAACAGACGGACCCCACTCTGTCAATGTAACACACCCAGGGAAGAGCAGACTGACCCCACTCTGTCAATGTAGCCCACCCAGGGAAGAGCAGACTGACCCCACTCTGTCAATGTAACACACCCAGGGAAGAGCAGACGGACCCAACTCTGTCAATGTAGCCCACCCAGGGAAGAGCACACTGACCCCACTCTGTCAATGTAGCCCACCCAGGGAAGGGCTGACTGACCCCACTCTGTCAATGTAACACATCCAGGGAAGATCAGACTGACCTCACTCTGTCAATGTAACACACCCAGTGAAGATCAGACTGACCTCACTCTGTCAATGTAACACACCCAGGGAAGAGCAGACTGACCCCACTTTGTCAATGTAACACACCCAGGGAAGAGCAGACTGACCCCACTCTGTCAATGTAACACACCCAGGGAAGTGCAGACTGACCCCACTCTGTCAATGTAACACACCCAGGGAAGAGCAGACTGACCCCACTCTGACAATCTAACTCACACAGGCTCGAGGAGATGATCCAAGAGATGAACTGATGGCCGGTTCAATCCAGAATTTAGGGTCTCGAACACAGTGTCAGAGAGTTTGGTGTGGCCGGGTGAATCCCTGGGTTAGAGACTGGAATAAAGTATCTGGGAGTGTGGGATAGGCCGGATTAATCCATGCATTACGGTGTGGAACACAGTGTCTGAGAGTGAGGGATTGGCCGGACTAATCCAGGGGTTAGGATCTGGAACAAAGTGCCTGAGAGTGTGGGATAGGCCGGAAAATCCAGGGCTTAGGGTCTGGACCAAAGTGCTGGTAAGTGTGGGATAGGCCGGATTAATGCATGGGTTCGCGTATGGAACACAGTGGCTGAGGGTGTGGGATAGGCCGGAACAATCCAGGGGTTAGTGTCTGGAACACAGTGGCTGAGGGTGTGGAGTTGGCCGGAATAGTCCAGGGGTTAGTGTCTAACACAGTGTCTGAGAGTGTGGGATGGGCCGGAATAATCCATAGGTTCGGGTCTGGAACATAGTGTCTGAGAGTGTGGGGTAGGCCGGAAGATTCCAGGGATTAGGGTCTGGAACAAAGAACCTGAGAGTGTGGGAGAGGCCGGATTAATCCAGGGGTTAGGGCCTGGAACACAGTGTCTGAGAGTGTAGGATAGGCCCGGTCTATCCAGGGGTTAGGATCTGGAACACAATTTCTGAGAGTGTGGGATCGGTCGGATTAATCCAGGTGTTGAGGTCTGGGACACAGCATTTGAGAGTGTGGGATAGACTGAATTAATGCAGGAGTTACGGTCTGGAACACTGTGCCTGAGAATATGGGATAGGCCAGGTCAATCCAGGGGTTAGGGTCTGAAACACAGTGTCAGAGAGTGTGGGATAGGCTGGATGAATCCAGCAGTGTGGGTCTGGAATTCAGTGTCTGCGGGAGTAGGATAGGCCGGATTAATCCAGGGATTAGGGTCTGGAGCACAGTGTCTGAGAGTGTGGGATAGGCTGGATGAATCCAGCAGTGTGGGTCTGGAATTCAGTGTCTGCGGGAGTAGGATAGGCCGGATTAATCCAGGGATTAGGGTCTGGTACAAAGTGCCAGAACGTGTGGGGAAGGCCGATTCAATCCCGGGTTTAGAGTCTGGAACAAATTATTTAGGAGTGTGGGATGGGCCGGATTAATCCAGGGGTTAGAGTCTGGAACACAGGGTGTCTGAGAGTGTGGGTACGCCGGATTAATCCAGGGATTAGGGTCTGGAACAAAGTGCATGAGAGTTTGGGGAGGCCGTAATAATCCAGGTGTTAGGGTCTGGAATGCAGTGCTTGAGAGAGTGGGATAGGTCGGATTAATCCAGGGGTTAGTGTCTGAAACACAGTGCCTGAGAGTGTGTATTGACTGGATTAATCCAGGGGTTAGGATCTGGAACACAGTGTCAGAGAGTTTGGGGTGGCCGAGTCAATCCAGGGGTTAGGGTCTGGAATACATTGTCTGAGTTTATGGGATAGACCAGATTAATCCAGGGGTTAGGGTCTGGAACACAGTGTGTGAGTGTGGGATAGACCGGAATATTCCAGGAGTTAGGGTCTGGAATGCAGTGCTTGAGAGAGTGGGATAGGTCGGATTAATCCAGGGGTTAGTGTCTGAAACACAGTGCCTGAGAGAGTGGGATAGGCCGGATTAATGCAGGAGTTAGCGTCTGGAACACAGTGCCTGAGAGTGTGTATTGACTGGATTAATCCATGGGTTGGGGTCTGGAACACAGTGTATGAGCGTGAGGGATAGGCCGGATTAATCCAGGTGTGAAGGTCTGGGACACAACGTTTGAGAGTGTGGGATAGGCTGGATTAATGCAGGAGTTAGGGTCTGGAATTCAGTGCCTGAGAGTGTGGGGACACCGGGTCTATCCAGGGGTTAGGGTCTGGAACACAGTGTCTGAGAGAGTGGGATAGGCCGGATTAATGCAGGAGTTAGCGTCTGGAACACAGTGTCTGAGAGAGTGGGATAGGCCGGATTAATCCAGGGGTTACGGTCTGGAACACAGTGTCTGAGAGTGTAGGATAGGCCGGGTCAATCCAGGGGTTAGGGTCTGCAACACAGTGCGGGAGTAGGATAGGTCGGATTAATCCAGGGGTTACGGTCTGGAATACAGTGTCTGAGAGCGTGGGATAGGCCGGATTAATCCAGCGGTTTGGGTCTGGAATACAGTGCGGGAGTAGGATAGGCAGGATTAATCCAGGGGTTAGGGTCTGGTACAGAGTTCCGGAAAGTGTGGAGAAGGCCGATTCAATCCCGGGGTTAGAGTCTGGAACAAAGTACCTGGGAGTGTGGGATAGGCTGGATTAATCAAGGCATTAGGGTCTGGAACACAGTGTCTGAGAGTGTGGGATAGGCTGGAATAATCCAGGGGTTAGGGTCTGGAACACAGTGTCTGAGAGTGTGGGGCAGGCTGGAATATTCCAGGGTTTTGGTCTGGAACACAGTGTCTGAGAGTGTGGGATAGGCCGTATTAATCCAGGGGCTAGGCTCTGGAACAAAGAGCCTGAGAATGTGGGGGTGGCCGGAATAGTCCAGGATTTAGGGTCTGGAACAGTGTCTGAGAGTGTGGGATAGGCCGGGTCAATCCAATGGTTAGTGTCTGGAACACAGTCCCTGAGACTGTGGGATAGGCCGGATTAATCCCGGGGTTAGGGTCTGCATCACAGTGCCTCAGAGTGTGGAATGGGCTGGATTAATCCTGGGTTTAGGGTTTCGAACACAGTGCCTGAGAGTCTGGGGGAGGCCGGAGAATCCAGGGATTAGATCAGAAACACAGTGTCTAAGAGTGTGTTGGAGGCCGGGTCAATCCAGGGGTTAGGGTCTGGAACAGTGTCTGACAGTGTGTGATAGGCCAGATTAATCCAGGGGTTAGGTCCTAGAACACAGTGTCTGAGAGTGTGGGATAGGCCAGATTAATCCAGGGGTTAGGGTCTGGAATACAATGTCTGAGAGTGTGGGATAGGCCCGGTCAATCCAGGGTTTACATTCTGGAACAAAATGTCTGAGAGTGTGTGATTGGTCGGATTAATCAAGGGGTTAGAGTCTGGAACACAGTGCCTGAGAGAGTGGGATAGGCCGGATTAATCCAAGGGTTAGGTTCTGGAAAACAGTGTCTGAGAGAGTGGGATAGGTCGGATTAATACAGGAAATAGGGTCTGGAACACTGTGCCTGAGAGTGTGGGATAGGCCAGATTAATCCGGGGTTAGGGTCGGGAACACAGTGCCTGAGAATGTGGGCTAGGCCGGATTAATCCAGGGGTTTGTGTCTGGATTATAGTACTTGTGAGAGTGGCGTAGGTCGGAATAATCCAGGGATTAGTGTCTGGAACACGGGTCTGAGGGTGTGGGATAGGCCAGATTTATCCAAGGGCTAGGCTCTGGAATACAGTATCTGAGAGTGTGGAATAGGCGGGATTAATCCATGGGTTAGGGTCTGGAACACAGTGTCAGAGAGTTTGGGGAGGCCGGGTCAATCCATGGGTTAGGGTCGGGAACACAGTGTCAGAGAGTTTGGGGAGGCCGGGTCAATCCATGGGTTAGGGTCTGGAATACAATGTCTGAGTTTATGGGATAGACTGGATTAATCCATGCGTTAGGGTCTGGAACACAGTGTGTGAGTGTGGGATAGGCCGGAATATTCCAGGATTTAGGGTCTGGAAAGCAGTGCTTGAGAGAGTAGGATAGGTCGGATTAATCCAGGGTTTGTTGTCTGGAATACACTTTTAGAGAGTGTGGGTTAGGCTAAATTAATCCAGGGGTTAGGGTCAGTACACAGTGCCCGAGGGTGTGGGATAGGCAGGGTCAATCCAGGGGTTAGGGTCTGGAACACAGTGCCTGAGAGAGTTGGATAGGCTGGATTAATCCAGGGGTTAGGGACTGGAACAGAGTGTCTGAGAGAGTGGGATAGGCCAGATTAATCCAGAGTTTAGTGTCTGCAACAAAGTGCCTGAGAGAGTAGGATAGGCAGGATTAATACAGGGAATAGAGTCTGGAACACAGTGCCTGAGAGAGTGGGATAGGCCGGACTAATCCATGAGTTAGGGACTGGAACACAGTTCCTGAGAGAGTGGGATAGGTCGGACTAATCCAGCAGTTAGTGTCTGGAACACAGTTCCTGAGAGAGTGGGATAGGTCGGATTAATCCAGGTGTTAGGATCTGGAACATAGTGCTTGAGAATGTGGATTTGGTCGGATTAATCCAGGGGTTAGGGTCTGGAACACAGTGTCTGAGAGTGTGGGATAGGCCGGATTAATCCAGGGGCTAGGGTCTGGAACACAGTGTCTGAGAGTGTAGGATCGGCCCATTCTATCAACGAGTTACGTTCTGGAACACAATGTCTGAGAGTGTGGGATTGTTCGGATTAATCCAGGGATTAGGGTCTAGAACACAGTGTCCGAGAATGTTTGGGATAGGCCGGATTAATCCAGGACGTAGGTTCTGGAATGCGGTGTCTGCGAGTGTGGGTGTGCTGGATTAATCCAATGGTTAGGTTTGAGAAGACAGTGCCTGAGAGAGTGGGATAGGTTGGATTAAACCAGGGTTTAGTGTCGGGAATACAGTGTCAGAGAATGTGGGGTTGGCCGGGTTAATCCAGTGGTTAGGGTCTGGAATACAGTGTCTGAGAGAGTGGGATAGGTTGGATTAATCCAGAGTTTAGTGTCTGGAATACAGTGTCAGAGAATGTGGGGTTGGCCGGGTTAATCCAGTGGTTAGGGTCTGGAATACAGTGTCTGAGAGAGTGGGATAGGCCGGATTAATCCAGGGGTTAGGGTCTGGAACTATGAGAAACAAAGCTCACACACTTCAATAATTGCAGTCCGAGACAAAATCTGAATCAGTAGTGTCCTTTATTTTACTCTTGCAAGAGGGTGTGATGTCCAGTGTCTACAAGGCAAGGGACATACACACCCCAAATTCAATTCATACACAATATTTATATAATTTGGTTTCTTTTGTTTTTCATTGCTCCTCCCCTGTTTACATCCTCCACTTCCCTAAGACCGACCCCCATTACCCCTGTTTATCTCTTGCCTTATCCGGCCTTGTCTGTGACAAAATGCTTATTTCTGGCCTCAGGCCATTTGACCTCATCCTGCTGTAGGTCATTGTTCGGCATATTCTTTCTTCACCATTATCTCCTCCCTCCATCTGTACCTTCCCCTGATCCTTATGACCCTTTTAATTGGGGTTTGTTCCTGTGTTTCTGTAAAAGTGGGAAACAGATGTTTATATCTCCTGTTTGTACAGGCGTACCTAGCTGAACTTCCTCCCCTCACAGCATCTTATCTATTCGCCTGTAATATCTACCATTGTTTTGCAGTCACGTTTCATTCTTGCATACAATTTTAGCTAATACAAAAACAATTATGTATTTCCTCCACATCGTTTCCATTCTTGTTGACTCAGCTCTTGGCTAAAACAATTACACACTGGTGTGAGTTTTTTTTGCCTTGTACAAGTAAATGGAATTGCAGAAGTAACACTAGTTTTCCCACATCCCACAATTTCCCCATTTTCTTTAATTACCATTTGTTACCTTCTGCAATTTTTCTTTTAAGCATCGCCCCCGAAATTCACAAGCATCATTCCGGAGATTTCATCCATCTTGGTCTCACTCATCCCCTCATTATTTAGTCGATAAAGTTCCCCTGCCTGATTCCCTTTTAGGGGCATCTGTTTCATTAAGGCTGTCTCAATCAGTCTTTGGGTGAGTCCTCGTATACAGGGTATGATACAACAGCCAGTGGCTACCAACACCCCGGCTACTACTGTCAGGGAAGGAAGGATGGAAACCACCACCCCCCTTCCATTTTCCAAACCAGGATTCAAGCCATCCCGTGAGAGATGTGTCTACTCCCGAATTCTCAGCCTGTTCATCTGCTAAGGGAGTCAATCCCCTTAAGGCCCGAGTGATTGAACCATCAGGTGCAGTGTTATTAGGAATAAAGGTACACCAGCTTCCTCCTAACATCACACACACACACCCTTTTCCCGCTAGAATCATCTCAAGGGCCATTCTATTTTCCCATGCCATCCCACTTGTCACATCAAGCTGGTCTGATATTCCTTTAACCACATCTCTTGTATAATTTATAAATCACTGTTGATTATAGAAAATGTAATTTATCCAATCTATATTTTTATTAATTGTTACCCACCAGAAGAGAGCTGACTCAAAGCCTGCTGCAATCTGGTTACGAGCCTTGAATTCATTCGGTACCCCCCCGCCCCAGGGACTCCTACAGAATCGAGATAAATCCTGTCATCGAAAGAAGTGTCTAACAGTGATCTCTTACCCCTTCTCTTTTTCCCTACTAGCTTTTCCTTCTCAAATGCCAGGGTAAATGGAATTGCCAACTGTACAATTCCACATATCCCTCTCCAATCCAGAGGGAGGGTGGGTCTCTATATTTTGCCTCCACAGTCCCACCACAGATCCACTCGGGGAACCTTCAGTGCTGAGTAGTTCCCTCCCTTCTCCGTTTCAGTAACATCCTTAATCTCTGTACATAATTTGAGCTCCCCCCAAGTCTCCAGACCGATTTGTACCTCGTCTACACACACACCACGTGTGATTTCTGACTGTGGCTGGAAACGTGGGGGGGGGGGGGGGGGTGGGGGTTTTGAGTCTTTCTTCTCCAAGGGAGGGAACATCAGAGATAGGGAGGTACAGTTCCGATCATTCCATGCAGTCTCATCCTGATACAGGGCTCTCATACATTCCATGCCCTTCCTGTCTCCCTTCCACCCGAGCGGAAAGGGAACCACCTGGGTCACTGTCCGACCAGAGGCACATACATAACAATTGGTCTTGTTCAGACTTTTTACAGGATACTTTACCCATTCAACCCCGTACCCAGTTTCTATTTCGATGGTCTGTTTTAAGTCCTTTACCTCTGTAATTTTTACTACTTTAGGGTCATTGGGAGGGGTGACGCAGTAGTTCTGCCCGTTTTCCCTGTCCTACGCTAATTCAAAAACAACAGCCCAAGAAATCCTTCCCATTTGCTTTCATTTCTATCCCAAATGTTTCATTTAATTGTATCTCATAGGTGCCCCCCCTACCCCTCACCCCCAGAATTGCTCTGTGCCATGTGTTTTTTTTTATCATTAAGTATATTGGGTTACACTTTTTATCAGGACAATCGAGAGCTGGTCGGACGGGGGCCCGGTGTACTGTGACGAGACCATTATACCAAGTACCATCCCCAAGGCCATCCCCATAGGATTAAGATGTATCTCAGAGCTGTGGGACTGTGTCTGATTATCTACATCCCCACAATTTAAGCTGCATACATCAGCGTCTATTACTTGTGGATTATCAGACTCAGGGACTGTTAATAATACATATGAAAATGGTGTTTGACAAAATCCCAATACGAAGAGAGCTAGCATCATAACTCTAAGCATCTCCAGCATTCTAAACATGATGGGGAAGCACAAAACGACTTAATATACAATCTTACAGAAATAATCCCGCGCTCGTGTCACCACTGTATAATCAGTTACTCAAAGTCTCTTTAGTCTGAGTTTCAGTGGGTCTTGCGTTGATTTGACTGTCCAGACTTCTTCCTCAACTGCAGCTTCCACTGGCCCTTTGATCCGAGTGTAGTGAGTCCAGCCTTTCCCCCACCATCCTTATTAACGTTTCGGTCGTCAAAAGAGCCTGGTACGGCCCTTCCCAGTCCGGCTGTAATTTAGTCTCTGTCCATGATTTTACTGAGACCCAATCTCCCGGCCGGATGGGATGAACGGTGAATTCAAGGGGTGGAGTCTGTGCCAATAAACCCTGTTCCCTGAGGAAAGACAAAGAGGAGGACAAACCCAGTATATACTTCTTTAAGAACAAGTCTTTAGTTTCGGGAAGTGGCAATTCCCCATTTGTTCCCAGATAAGGTAATCCAAATAAGATTTCATAGGGGGATAGTCCCAAATCTTTCCTTGGGGCTGTTCGTACTCACAAGAGAGCTATAGGTAAACATTTGAGCCAAGGGAGTCTGGTTTCTATTATCAGTTTAGAGAGCTGTCGTTTGAGTGTTTGGTTCATTCTCTCAACCCTTCCTGATGATGGCGGGTGCCATTGAGTATGGAACTCCCAGGAAATTCCCAACCCTTTCATTACCCCCTATGACACTTTAGAGGTAAAATAAGTTCCTTGGTCAGAATCTATATGGTTCACTAGCCCATATCGGGGAATTATGTGCTCTAATATTGTTTTAGACACCCCACTCGCAGTGGCAGTAGCTCGGGAGTATGCTTCAACCCAACCAGATCGATGATCTACTATAACCAACATATACTTTAGTCTCCCTACTCTGGGGAGTTCAGTATAATCTACTTGTATACTCTGGAAGGATCTCAATCCTGGGTCTCTTCCTCCTGGGGTCTGTTTTCTCAAGACTTTCTGATTTACCTTTCTGCATATTATACATCCCTCACATATTTGTTTAACAATTGTATACATTCCTTTACATCCATATTCCCTAAGAACTAAATCACACATTGCTTGTACTCCCCAATGCCTGCCTTGATGTAGGACAGCCATAATCTCTCCCATCATCATTTTGTTCAACATTTCCCTTCCATCAGGTAACCTCCAATGCCCATCTGCTGTTTTTACAGCCCCTAAATCTCTCAATTATTTTCCTCTATTTCAGTAAATATAGGAGCTTCCCTAGGACCTGGGACAGTAGGTATTAGGGAATGGATCACCACTTCTTGTGGGTTCAGGGCTGCTTCCTTAGCCACTTCATCGGCTAATCTATTCCCCCTAACTTCAGGTTCATTTCCTTTCTGATGCCCATTTACATGCACTACTGCTATTTCTCGGGGGAGTAATAGGGACTCCAAGACCCGTTTAATCAACTCCTCGTGTACTAATTCTTTCCCCTGGGTATTGATCAGTCCTCTTTCCTGCCATATCTTTCCGAACGTGCCAACACCAAATACATATTTAGAGTCAGTGTATACTGTTCCCTCTTTATTTTCTAACGCCCTAAGGGCTCTTTCCAATGCATAGAGTTCGCAGGTCTGAGCTGACCACCCATTTGGCAACCTTCCTGCCTCCACCACACTACCTTCCATCCCGTCTACGACTGCATACCCATTATGTCTTTTCCCTTCAGTCACCCGGGATGATCTGTCTATAAATTGTGGGGCTCCTGCATGAAGTGGAACATCTCTCAGGTCCATGCGGACCTTAGTTTGGTATTCTATAATGTCAAGGCAGTCGTGCCCTGGATTCTAAGGAGATTCTCCTTCCCCTTTCCAAAGAAAGGCAGCTGGATTTAAAGAATTGTCCGTGACCAACACTAGATCATCCTTTTCTATTAATATTGCCTCATAATTCAGAATCCGCGAGTCTGCCAACCATAGCCCAGCTTTTTTGTTTAGGATCGTTCTCACTTGGTGTGGGGTGCTTACTATTAGGGCTCCCCCAAATGTAAGCTTCCTGCTTTCCTCCACCAACAGTGCAGTGGCAGCCACAGCCTGCACACACTCAGGCCACCCCCGGGATACTGGATCCAATAGCTTCGAAAGATATGCTCCTGGTTGTCTCATTCCTCCCCACCTCTGGGTCAATACTCCCAGAGCCGCTCCCTTATCTACGGTAACAAAGAGGTGGAAAGGTTTATCTAGAGAAGGTAAGGCTGACTCGGGGGCATGGATCAGATCTCTTTTGAGTTCCTCAACTCGTTCTTTTTCCCGATCATCCCAACTTAGACATTTTGGTTCCCCCTCTAATAGTTTGAGATATAATTTCTTAGTCTTCTGTCCATAGGAATCAATCCACAATCTGCAATATCCCGTTAGACCCAAAAATGTACGTAACTCCCGTTAAGTCCTGGGCAGTGGCATTCCCACTATTCCCTCTATCTGTTCCGGGCTTATCTTTCGCTTTCCCTCACTAACTAAATGTCCCAAGTATTTCACTTCTCACTCCACATATTGTAGTTTGTTCTTAGATACCCTCAGTCCCTGCTGACACAGGAAATTCAATAATTTGTTAGTGGCTTCTACTACTCTTTCTCTTCTTTTTCCTGTTACTAAGAGGTCGTCTACATCCTGCAACAGGGTAGTCCCCTTGGGGCTGCTAAATTTCTCTAATATTTGTTCTAACAGCTATCTAAATAAACTCAGGGAGACCGTAAACTCCTGGGGGTGCACAGCCCACCGGTATTGCTGTTTCCGTCCTGTCTTGGGATCTTCCCACTCAAAGGTAAACAAATTCCTCCTTTCCTCCGCCAAGAGACAAGCCCAAAAGTCATCCTTTAAATCTATCACACTAAACCATTTGTGACTATTATCTTTCCACAATAATAGCATCCTGCCTGTGGAGACCTCCATCTCTGTCCCTGTCGCTCGAACCCTCTATCAAATGCTCCCTCTTGTCCTCTCCCTCTCCCCCTTGTCCTCTCCCTCTCCCTCTCCCTCTCCCCCTTGTCCTCTCCCTCTCCCTCTTGTCCTCTCCCTCTCCCTCTTGTCCTATCCCTCTCCCTCTCCCCCTTGTCCTCTCCCTCTCCCTCTCCCCCTTGTCCTCTCCCTCTCCCCCTTGTCCTCTCCCTCTCCCCCTCCCCCTTGTCCTCTCCCTCTCCCTCTCCCCCTTGTCCTCTCCCTCTCCCCCTTGTCCTCTCCCTCTCCCTCTCCCCCTTGTCCTCTCCCTCTCCCTCTCCCCCTTGTCCTCTCCCTCTCCCTCTCCCCCTTGTCCTCTCCCTCTCCCCCTTGTCCTCTCCCTCTCCCCCTTGTCCTCTCCCTCTCCCTCTCCCCCTTGTCCTCTCCCTCTCCCTCTTGTCCTCTCCCTCTCCCTCTTGTCCTCTCCCTCTCCCCCTTGCCCTCTCCCTCTCCCCCTTGTCCTCTCCCTCTCCCTCTCCCCCTTGTCCTCTCCCTCTCCCTCTCCCCCTTGTCCTCTCCCTCTCCCCCTTGTTCTCTCCCTCTCCCTCTTGTCCTCTCCCTCTCCCCCTTGTCCTCTCCCTCTCCCCCTTGTCCTCTCCCTCTCCCTATCCCTCTCCCTCTCCCCCTTGTCCTCTCCCTCTCCCCCTTGTCCTCTCCCTCTCCCCCTCTCCCTCTTCCTCTTGTCCTCTCCCTCTCCCCCTCCCCCTTGTCCTCTCCCTCTCCCCCTTGTCCTCTCCCTCTCCCCCTTGTCCTCTCCCTCTCCCTCTCCCCCTTGTCCTCTCCCTCTCCCTCTCCCCCTTGTCCTCTCCCTCTCCCTCTCCCCCTTGTCCTCTCCCTCTCCCTCTTGTCCTCTCCCTCTCCCTCTCCCCCTTGTCCTCTCCCTCTCCCTCTTGTCCTCTCCCTCTCCCCCTTGTCGTCTCCCTCTCCCTCTCCCCCTTGTCCTCTCCCTCTCCCTCTCCCTCTCCCCCTTGTCCTCTCCCTCTCCCTCTTGTCCTCTCCCTCTCCCCCTTGTCCTCTCCCCCTTGTCCTCTCCCTCTCCCTCTCCCCCTTGTCCTCTCCCTCTCCCTCTCCCCCTTGTCCTCTCCCTCTCCCTCTCCCCCTTGTCCTCTCCCCCTTGTCCTCTCCCTCTCCCTCTCCCCCTTGTCCTCTCCCCCTTGTCCTCTCCCTCTCCCTCTCCCTCTCCCCCTTGTCCTCTCCCTCTCCCTCTCCCCCTTGTCCTCTCCCTCTCCCTCTCCCTCTCCCCCTTGTCCTCTCCCTCTCCCTCTCCCCCTTGTCCTCTCCCTCTCCCTCTCCCCCTTGTCCTCTCCCTCTCCCTCTCCCTCTCCCTCTCCCCCTTGTCCTCTCCCTCTCCCTCTCCCCCTTGTCCTCGCCCTCTCCCTTTCCCCCTTGTCCTCTCCCTCTCCCTCTTGTCCTCTCCCTCTCCCCCTTGTCCTCTCCCTCTCCCTCTCCCCCTTGTCCTCTCCCTCTCCCTCTCCCCCTTGTCCTCTCCCTCTCCCTCTCCCTCTCCCCCTTGTCCTCTCCCTCTCCCTCTTGTCCTCTCCCTCTCCCCCTTGTCCTCTCCCCCTTGTCCTCTCCCTCTCCCTCTTCCCCTTGTCCTCTCCCTCTCCCTCTCCCCCTTGTCCTCTCCCTCTCCCTCTCCCCCTTGTCCTCTCCCTCTCCCTCTCCCTCTTGTCGTCTCCCTCTCCCTCTCCCCCTTGTCCTCTCCCCCTTGTCCTCTCCCTCTCCCTCTCCCCCTTGTCCTCTCCCCCTTGTCCTCTCCCTCTCCCTCTCCCCCTTGTCCTCTCCCCCTTGTCCTCTCCCTCTCCCTCTCCCCCTTGTCCTCTCCCTCTCCCTCTCCCCCTTGTCCTCTCCCTCTCCCTCTCCCTCTCCCTCTCCCCCTTGTCCTCTCCCTCTCCCTCTCCCCCTTGTCCTCTCCCTCTCCCCCTTGTCCTCTCCCTCTCCCTCTCCCCCTTGTCCTCTCCCTCTCCCTCTCCCTCTCCCTCTCCCCCTTGTCCTCTCCCTCTCCCTCTCCCCCTTGTCCTCTCCCTCTCCCTTTCCCCCTTGTCCTCTCCCTCTCCCTCTTGTCCTCTCCCTCTCCCCCTTGTCCTCTCCCTCTCCCTCTCCCCCTTGTCCTCTCCCTCTCCCTCTCCCCCTTGTCCTCTCCCTCTCCCTCTCCCTCTCCCCCTTGTCCTCTCCCTCTCCCTCTTGTCCTCTCCCTCTCCCCCTTGTCCTCTCCCCCTTGTCCTCTCCCTCTCCCTCTCCCCCTTGTCCTCTCCCTCTCCCTCTCCCCCTTGTCCTCTCCCTCTCCCTCTCCCCCTTGTCCTCTCCCTCTCCCTCTCCCCCTTGTCCTCTCCCCCTTGTCCTCTCCCTCTCCCTCTCCCCCTTGTCCTCTCCCCCTTGTCCTCTCCCTCTCCCTCTCCCCCTTGTCCTCTCCCCCTTGTCCTCTCCCTCTCTCTCTCCCCCTTGTCCTCTCCCTCTCCCCCTTGTCCTCTCCCTCTCCCTCTCCCCCTTGTCCTCTCCCTCTCCCTCTCCCCCTTGTCCTCTCCCCCTTGTCCTCTCCCTCTCCCCCTTGTCCTCTCCCTCTCCCTCTCCCCCTTGTCCTCTCCCTCTCCCCCTTGTCCTCTCCCTCTCCCTCTCCCCCTTGTCCTCTCCCCCTTGTCCTCTCCCTCTCCCTCTCCCCCTTGTCCTCTCCCTCTCCCTCTCCCCCTTCTCCTCTCCCTCTCCCTCTCCCCCTTGTCCTCTCCCTCTCCCTCTCCCCCTTGTCCTCTCCCCCTTGTCCTCTCCCCCTTGTCCTCTCCCCCTTGTCCTCTCCCTCTCCCTCTCCCCCTTGTCCTCTCCCTCTCCCCCTTGTCCTCTCCCCCTTGTCCTCTCCCTCTCCCCCTTGTCCTCTCCCTCTCCCTCTCCCTCTCCCCCTTGTCCTCTCCCCCTTGTCCTCTCCCTCTCCCTCTCCCCCTTGTCCTCTCCCTCTCCCTCTCCCCCTTGTCCTCTCCCTCTCCCTCTCCCCCTTCTCCTCTCCCTCTCCCTCTCCCCCTTGTCCTCTCCCTCTCCCTCTCCCCCTTGTCCTCTCCCTCTCCCTCTCCCCCTTGTCCTCTCCCTCTCCCTCTCCCCCTTGTCCTCTCCCTCTCCCTCTCCCCCTTCTCCTCTCCCTCTCCCTCTCCCCCTTGTCCTCTCCCTCTCCCTCTCCCCCTTGTCCTCTCCCTCTCCCTCTCCCCCTTGTCCTCTCCCTCTCCCTCTCCCTCTCCCTCTCCCCCTCCCCCTCTCCCTCTCCCTCTCTGTCCTACATGCTGCCACCCACCCTCCAGTTGCTCACTACTGGTTCCATTCTTTTCTTAACTACCTCACCAACCGTAGCTCCCATCATTTTCACCTTCTGTTTCTGTCTCTCATCCTCTCTCTTTACAAACACTTTCTGTGCTTCTCTTAATAATTCATCTCATGGTTTTTCACTCCACCCTTCTATCTTCTGTATCTTTCTCTGTATGTCTGGCCATGCCTTTGTCACAAAATGTACTTTCAAAAGACCCTGTGCCACTGGGTCCTCAGGGTTCATTCCAGAATATTTCCGCATTGAGTCTCATCATCTTTTCAAGAAAGCTGAGGGAGTCTCATCTTTCTCCTGTCTAACTTCAAAGGCTTTAGTCAAATTCTGCGACTTTGGAACTGCCTCTCTTATTCCTTTTAGAATCAGGTCTTTCAATTCCCTCATTGTTTCTCTATGATCCGGGTTTTGGTTTTCCCACTGGGGGTCTCTGAGGGGAAACTTCACCTCTCCCTGTCCAGCATCCCCATCCCCAGTGGGATATTCCCTGTCCCATATTTTAATGGATGCTCCTCGAATAAGTCCCCTTTCTTTCCCAGTAAATAGGATATTCAAAATAGACATTAACTCAGTCCATGTGTACAGAGTGGGCCCCAAGAATTGATCAATTTGTTCAGACAACCCTACCGGATCATCAACCAGGACCTTCATCTCCTTTTTAAATGTTCTGACCTCCCCACTGGTGAGGGGGGCACTTACAAACCCAATCTCTTTGTCCCCTACTGGTACCTCCCGAAGGGGATAACTCTTTACGTTCTTCCCCTTTTTTTGTTTTCCTCCCCTAGGCTTTCGTTTAGATACTCCGGAGGTCTCCTCAACATCTACTTTATCTTCCTTTTCTTTCGATGAGGATTGAGGGTCTGGGACAACATCCCTGTCAACCGCCCCTTCTTCCTCCCCTTGTGGGTCATCCGTTCCCTGTCCCCATCTATCTGTCTCTCCTCCTCCTCCTCCATTTCCACCTAATCTGATTTTATGGTACTGTGGGGGGGGGAGCGGGGGGAAGCAGCCAAGAGGATCCCAGAGACTGGGTGGGGCAGAGGGGGAATCCTTTGTCTTTACTACCATCATTCCCAAACTGCCCTTCCAACAAGACGCATAGTCCGCCTCCTCTTGACTAAAAGGTTGTTTTTCATTCACATACAAATCTAAATACTGATATGCCCAATCCTCGTCCGAACCATACTTTGGTCAGAAGACAGCCGGACGAAGGATTGGTTCTTTGGTCCATAATAAACAACAATATTTCATCATTTTCTTTTTATCTTTTTCCCTTGTACAAGTCTTACTTGTCCATTCCCGCAACATCCTCCCCAACGGACTTTCTGGAGGAATGTTAGCAGGGACTTTTTCTTCCTTTACTTTGTCACAGTTTGACTTACTCTGCCTACCCTCCATTTCTCAGGACCCTAGCCAGTCCCTCAGCGATTAAATACCCCTTTTCTCAGCCACCAAGGCAATACTTAAAAGTCAGGTTTCTTACCTTGGTCTGTGCACAGAGTTGCCTTGCCCCTTTCTGCTGTATTTTCTATCGACCTCCGTTCACTGTCTGATTCAGATGTCTCTCTTGTGGGATTCATACCAGTCACCCAAGGGAGCGGACCAAACTGGGACACGAGACCGCTCCTCAATCGGGAACGGGACATGTCTTCCCAGTGTCCAGGGCCAGCCACTCCCCCCAGCAATGGAAGAATATCCCGGATGAACCCCCAGTTTTGAGAAACAAAGCTCATGCACTTCAATAATTTCAGTCAGAGACAAGATCTGAAACAATCAGTATTGTTTATGATACACTTGCAAGCGTGGTGCCTGCCGTAAGGCACCCAGAGTTTAGCAAGTCCATATCTTATATAGGATTCACTCCTCCCAACCCGGTGCCCATTACTGTTGTTTATCTCTTGCCGTATCCAGCCTTGTACATAACAAAGTAGAAGTCTTGCTTGGCTATTTCACCACATCCTGCTGCGGCCCATTGTTAGGTATATCCTCCTTCACTGCCATCTGTTTCCCTTGTAACATTCCCTCCCATTCCTCATCCATATTGAGCTCTATGACCCTATAATTGGGGTTTGTTTTTGTTTTTACAGAAGTGGGAAACAGATGCTTCGAACTACTGTTTGTACAGGCATATCTGGCTTAACCTCCACCCTCACAGCACCTTATCTATTTGTCTATAACATCTACCATTGTTTACAGGCATGTTTCATTCTTGTATGCACATCTGAGATAATACAAAAACAATTATATATTTCCTTCACATAGTTTTCATTCTTGTTAACTCAGCTCTTGGTTGAAACAATTCTCCACTGGTGTGAGTGTATTTACCTTGCTCAAGTAATTATGATTGCAGAAGTAACAATACTTTACCTAAATCCCACTGTATACTCCTTGATTGACGGTCTCACTAGAGTCCACAAGACAGTGGAAAAGTTACACATTGCTGAGGCATGTTAGCGCAGGATTTTAAAAAAAATTTGAACAGCAGACACTATTGTGCTATGCTTGGTGTGAGTTCAAACCAGTATTGCTATTCCCCTGAAAGCTGGTTTTAAATTATAGAATATTGCTGCATCAATGCAGGCCAAAATCCATCTTGTCCACAATGTGTAATATTTTTAAAAAATAGATAATATGAAACAAGAAAAATGATTTTGGTGATGTGAAGACATTTGTGTGTGGAACAAAAGTGTGTGCATTTGAAAAAGGAGCAGGTGACAACTTGTGTTGACAGGTGCTGAAACAAAGTGACAATTCACTGCATTCCCTCGAACCTTAATAACTTTGGGAAAGTTTATTGTCCTGACATTGTATCCCAATTCTTGGGAGAAGCTGCGATGAACCATGCATCGTTGAATGAGACTGAACAAAGATCACATAGTTATAACTGAGGACTGAATTTTAAATGTTGTGAGCAGAAAATAATTGCACCAGTATATTAACTGCACCAAGTCTGGTGAATTAATCAGTCTGGATTCGGCTTCCTCTGTCTGTCTCCCCAATAACTACTGCAGTCCTTCTTCTGAAAGAAGCAAGACCTTGCAGTTTGATTGTTTGCTGACTACACATTGGAGGATTGAGGTTAGACTTGGCAAGGGTCCAAATTAAAGCTACTATCTGTAATCAGAGACAGTGGGATTGCATTTGAAACAAAAATGTGGACTTTCTTTAGTGTCACAAAACTCGTCCATTTTTATCTGAAAGCTGTTCCTTGGCTCAAGGAGACTCTGTCCTTGATTTTTTGTTGGAGGTGGAGGGGGGGGGGGGGGGTGCAGGTTCCGATCAGTCTGGTGTGGTACAGAGATAAAAAGGATTTGAAGAGGCCTTTTGTTTACATGTAAACAGATGAGCCTTCAGGCCAAAGTGATCGTGCTTGACAACTCACCGACATAATCAAAGGGCAGTGGTCAGCTCTTTAGCTGAGCTAAGCTGAACAGGTTTGCAAAGTTCAACAGGGAGTTGTGTAGAAACTCTCTTTTCTGCCCTCCAACTTCAACTTGAAGCATTGATACTGGTGTTTAACATTGGAACTGATGTACTCGGAACAGCATAATTACGTCGAGCTGGATAGGTGGGGTTCTGTAGGGGTTCTTTGTTCTTTGTGTAATTTTGTGAGTAATGATTGTGCCTGTTTAAAATCTAGTCAGCAACCGAGCTATTTTATTCCAGGTAATTTTCACTGTACACTTATCGAAACAAACTGCAATGTTATGCTCTGGGCTGCCTGCTTAAGAATGTTGTGAGTGGTCTAATAGTCCACATTAGTCATTTCAATGTTAATGTAGTTGTAGTTCCTTATGTTTTAAACAACTTTATAATAGTCTGAGCTTAACAGTTCCAGTAAAAAATATCAAAAGGTATGCAATATTTATTGGATTATGTTAGTTACTGGAAGTATTTATTTAAAGTCACAATTATTTCCTTAGCTTTTAAGATGATGTATATTCCCATTTAAAGGAAGATGATACTTTGCTGTGAAGTGAAGGCTGAATCTGCTGTGATCATTTTGAGTCTGGCCATTTGCAGAGAAACACCTTTAAATTTAATCTCAAAGGAGCACTTTATTGTTTGAGGGCTTGGACTTCGGAGTAACCTAATTAAGATGTCACTGAGCAACTTCCCACTTGGTATATCGAGCAAAACATGAGGGAAATTCAACAGACCAGTTGACGAGAGATGAGCATATAGGTGACAGTCTTTAACCATTGTAACAATAAATTCAGAACCTGGTCAATCTCAGATTACTATGTATGATGTTATGTCATAAATAGATTAGATTCCCGACAGTGTGGAAACAATCCACACCGACCCTCCGGAGAGTAACCCACCCAGGCCAATTTCCCTCTGACTAATGTACCGAACACTACGGGCAATTGAGCATGACCAATCCACCTGACCTACACATCTTTGGACTGTGGGAGGAAACCGGAGCACCCGGAGGAAACCCACGCAGACACAGGGTGAATGTGCAAACACCACACAGACAGTCTCCTGACTGAGCCAGCACACCGCCCAAGTGTTTTAACAAAAACAGAAACAGTAAAACACTTCCTGAGAATTGATGCTGTCTTCCATCCTGTTTAACTAATAAAATGTATTGTTGTTGGAGTGAGGTCAATGGAAAATAAAGACCATGAAAGCATAGGAAGGGTTAAAGCATGAAGACCACTGGGAATCTGTGATCTGTGGAATGCAGGGGCAGGATGGGATAACCATAGTGGAACATTCTGACACCCATTAGCAGAGTAAGGTTAAGGCTGAAGGGTCACTATGGCCAGATGAGATAACACTAGGAATAAAGCAAGTTTCTCTGGTAAGTGTTATTATGACAGGATTGGGACCGGAAATATTTGGGATATGACATTAAAATATCTAACTAATAGTTAGTCGAGTCAGCTTGAGACAGGAGACTATTGTAATAGATGGAATAGCTAAATATCTATCATGACAGGTTAGTCTGCAATGGAAGATCACTGCAGCAGAGTTCGCAATAAATATCTAATCATGACATTCGAATAACATCAAGTAGAATGTACAACTAAAGAGGTAATGGGAACTAACATCACTGGTTTATTGTGGAGCTGGAGTGAGATACTTTGATTAAGATAGTTGGTCATGCTGACAAGCTCACAGAAACATGATCAACAGAAACATGATCAAAAATTATATAAAAATCCACGGACCCTGAGGTTCGGGGGCATTCGAGAATCTGCTTTCTCAGTGTCACGGTTTTTTGTTTGCAAATAAAAGACTTATTTCTTGAAGAACTCTCTGCGTCTCCTGGTGGTTCTCTATAGTTTCTCCACAACACTACCTGACCCAGTAATGCAGGGCCCTGGTCTCTGTCTCTGTTTCTCTCTCTCAGTCTCTCACTTATGCACGCACGAACGCGCACACAGTTACTGAGGGACAGTGAATGACAGAATAATAGAAGCATTTTCAAATATTAAAGCTCCATTAAACAATCCTGGGATGGGTTGATGGGGACAGTGTAGGGGGAGCTTTACTCTGTATCTAACCCTGTTCCGACCCTACCCTGGGAAGGGTTGATGGTGATACAGAAAAGGGAGCTTTACTGTGTATCTAACCCCATCCTGTCCCTGCCCTGGGAGGGGTTGATAGGGAAAGTGCAGGAGGATCGTTATTTTGGAACATAGGAACAGGAGGAGGCCATTCAGCCCCTCGAGCCTGTTCCATCATTCAATGGGATCATGATTAATCTGTGGCCTAACTCCACATTCCTTCCTTTGGCCCATATCCCTCAATATCTTCACTGAATAAACATGTATCTCTCTCTGATTTAACCTCAACGACTGATCCAGCATCCACTGCTGTTTGTGGAAGAGAGTCCCAAACCTCTCCCACCCTGTGTGTGTCAAAGTGCTTCCTACCATCTCTCCTGAACACTCTGGGCCCTCATTCTCAGACTCTGCTCCCTCTCGGTCTAGAATCTCCAACCTGTGGGAATCGTTGATCTTGATCGATCCTGTCTCATTCTGTTTATTCCTTGAAGGCTTTGATCAGATCACCCCTTAACTTTCTCAATTCTGGAGGAAAACGGCCTCATTTGTCCAGTCTCCCCTCAGAATGTAATCCCTGAGCTCCAGGATCATTCTTGTAAACCTCCTTTGTGCTCCCTCTCTGTACTCCAACCTGATACCCACACACTTGCTGACACTGAACTCCATCTAACACAGCTTTGCCCATTCACCCAATCTATCGATATCCCTTTGTAATGTTAAGGTACCATCTGCACTGTCTACAATGCTGCCTAACTTTGTATCTCACCCCATGCTGTCCCGATCCTGTGTGTGTTTGATAGGAACAGTGCAGAGGGATCTATACTCTGTATCTAACCCCATGCTGCACATGTGCTGGGAGTATTCGATGCAGACAGTGTGGAGGGAGATTTACTCTGTATCTAGCCCCATGTTGTCCCTATCCTGGGAATGAATATACCATTGGCTCAGAGACAGGAGACATGATAGAGATGAATGAGACTTTCAGACTGGAGGGAGCTCCAGGCACATACAAGTTGGGAAATGTTTTCAGTAAAAGGTAATTGATCCCAGGTCACTGCAGAGTGTAAGAATCTGATGGTGTTCCCTCACTATCCCCCTCCAATCCCTGGGAAGATCTGCTCCCACACCATGTTCCATCCTAACTGCTGACTGTGTTCGATACATTAATACATTGGGGATGGACGGGGGTGATTTTAAACCTGGGATCTTGCTGTGTAACTTGCCTTCAAAATGCTCTCACATTCCCTTTCAAGTAATCTTTTCCTTCTTTTATCCCGATGAACTTTTGTTGGGAAAGCTGCAACGTGAAGATCCAAAATGTTCAGGCCGAGGGAAGCCTTGGCCAAGCTCCAGAGGGAGACGTGGTTCTGAGGCCTGAGGCCTGGTTGACAGGCTGCACCCCGTGGGGGCCGACATGGATTGTGTGTTTATTTACCCCGAGGTTTAATCTCCTCTGGGGTTCCCGGGTTTTAGGGGCATCTGGTTAACTGGCTACTGTCAGATTGTGGCCCTGTCATTTTTAAAGCAGGTTTGAAGCCTGGTGTTAAAGTATGTCATTTACATAAATGATTTGGATGCGAGCATAAGAGGTACAGTTAGTAGGTTTGCAGATGACACCAAAATTGGAGGTGTAGTGAACAGTGAACAGGGTTACCTCAGATTACAACAGGATCTGGACCAGATGGGCCAATGGGCTGAGAAGTGGCAGATGGAGATTAATTCAGATAAATGTGAGGCGCTACATTTTGGGAAAGCAAATCTTAGCAGGACTTATACACTTAATGGTAAGGTCCTAGGGAGTGTTGCTGAACAAAGAGACCTTGGAGTCCAGGTGCATACCTCCTTGAAAGTGAAGTCGCAGGTAGGTAGAATAGTGAAGAAGGTGTTTGGTATGCTTTCCTTTATTGGTCAGAGTATTGAGTACAGGAGTTGGGAGGTCATGTTGCAGCTGTACAGGACATTGGTTAGGCCACTGTTGGAATATTGCGTGCAGTTCTGGTCTCCTTCCAATCGGAAAGATGTTGTGAAACTTGAAAGGGTTGAAAGATTTACAAGGATGTTGCCAGGGTTGGAGGATTTGAGCTACAGGGAGAGGCTGAACAGGCTGGGGCTGTTTTCCCTGGAGCATCGGAGGCTGAGGGATGACCTTATAGAGGTTTACAAAATCATGAGGAGCATGGATAGGATAAATAGACATAGTATTGTCCCTGGGGTCGGGGAGTCCAAAACTAGAGGGCATAGGTTTAGGGTGAGAGGGGAAAGATATAAAAGAGACCTAAGGGGCAACATTTTCACGCAGAGGGTGGTACGTGTATGGAATGAGCTGCCGGAGGATGTGGTGGAGGCTGGTACAATTGCAACATTGAAAAGGCATTTGGATGGGTATATGAATAGGAAGGGTTTGGAGGGATATGGGCCAGGTGATGGCAGGTGGGACTAGATTGGGTTGGGATATCTGGTCGGTATGGACGGGTTGGGACCGAAGGGTCTGTTTCCGTTCTGTACATCTCTTTGACTCTATGTCCATCCCCAGGATCTGAGAGGGGGAATTAAAACCCAAATGATGTGACACTCTCTAAAGACTTGTCATAATGTCAGAGTAATATTGGTTACAGAGAGGGTAGGGTGAGAAAATACAACAGTGAGAGAAAGAGAGTGAGAGAGAGATTTGAAAAATTGAGAGAGCAGGGGAAACAAAAGGGGAGAGAGAGGGAGAGGTGTGTTGAGATTGTGAAATTCTGCAATGTTTGATTCTGGGGTGACAGGAAATAATTAAACTGAAGCAGCATCACAGAGGGGGAAAATGGTCAGAGTAATTAGCTGCTGCTGCATTGTTGCATGTGGGATCTTGCTGTGCACCAGCTGCCCCAATGCCGTCATTGCAAGCAGTGAGTGTTTTAATCAGGTAACCTGGTATCTCAAAGTTTCTCCAAAGCTTTGGAATGAAAACTCAGCTCATCACCCGATATGTTTGTGTTTGGATGTCGCTGGGAAATTGTCTGTGTCACAGAGAGAGGGGGAAACCTGGGATCTTGCTGTGCTATCTCTCTGTAATAATTTTCCTCCTTTGCTTTTCAATGAATGCTGTCTCTTTCCTCCCAAGGGATCTTGCTGGCCACTTGAAGATTCAAAGAGAGAAACTTTGGGATCAGGAGACCTTTGAACAAGAGCTTTCTCCAGAGGGGACACGGGCCTGAGGCCTGAGGCCTAGTCGACAGGCTGCACCCCGTGGGGGCCCACGTGAGTTGTGTGTTAATTTACCCCGAGGTTTAATCTCCTCTGGGGGACCCTGGGTTTTAGGGGCCTCTGGGTAACTGGCTCCTGTCAGATTGCAGCCCTGTCATTTTTAAACAGATTTGAAGCCTGGAGTTAAAGTAACTGGGGCCCTGGGATTTGACACAAACACATCAATCCCCAGTGAGTGTCTGACAGACAGGACTCCCCAAGGAGGGAAGTAAAACCTTAAATGAGAAACTTTCTCCAAAGACTTCTTCTAATATCAGAATAATGCTACATGTGGGATCTTGCTGTGTCTCAAACTACCTGCAGAGTGGCCTACGTTGCAACCAGGGTGATCAAATGTGATAATCGCACAGAAAAGACACAGGTTCGCCAATTTCCCAGGTATCTGGGAGGGGATCTCTCTCTCTCTCGGTCTTTCTTTGGTTGATTTTTCAAACAAATAAAACCGTCCCACACACAGAAATCCACAGCCTCCTGTCGGATGTAAAGTGGGATTTGAGCACATTGTGGAGCACGAAGGGGGACCCTGTGGGATTGCACTGTGCATCAATAGCCCACCCTGTGACTTGTCGTCATTTTAATGGGGAGGGGTGTGGAGGACAGGATGTGGGAATCCAGGCAGGGAGAGACAGACAGAGAGAGAGACTCATGATCAGAAACTGGATTTGGAAAGTGCTGGTATTATTGGGATCTTGCTGTGTGAAAATTACATGGGGGGGCATTTTGCTTGTGGAGTGGTTGATATGGGGAGGGGTTGTTGCTGGGGGATGGCACTAGTTCTCGCAGGGGGTAAAGATGAGGAAATACCCAGGTATGCCACACCCGGCTCCCTGTTGGATCTTGCTGTGCGCCCCTCAGCCTGCAGATTGCCCCTTACACATCACAGGAGTCTGTCCAAAGGGCCCAGGCTCCGTTTGCTGATGGTCTGATAGTGGGTGGGGTGTATCATCCCTCCTTTCCCCAGCCCAGACCCCCCACCACCTCTCCTCCCCCTCCCTCCACAATGTGATAGTGAGGGGGCTAATGTCTACAGGACAGGGCGGGGAGATGGGAACACACTTTAAATAGGAGGGAGGGAGGGAGGGGAGGGCATTTCAATCAGAACAGAGGGGGAATGGAGAGAGACACAGAGACACAAATCCATTCTCGAGAACAAGAGGAATCTAAGCAGAGATGGAGAGGGGGAAATGGACAGGGAGAGAGAGGTGGGGGAGAAGAGAGAGAATGAGAGAGGGAAACAGATGGGAAGGAGTGAAGGAGAAAGAGAGACAGTGTGAGGGAAGGAGGGAGAGAGGGAGAGAAGCAGCTGGAGGGGGCAGGTTAAACACGGAGGGAGGGACAAGACCCAGGCTCTGAGACCAACTCCCTTCCATCGAGTCTCAGAATATAAACCCTTGGGGTGGGGTTGGGGGTCTCAGTCAGAAAGCATTGACCCCCCGGGTCCCAGTGAAATCTGTTCCCATTCTCTGGGTTTAAAACCAGGGGGAAGTGCTGATAAAATGGGGAGCTTTGGGAAGTCACTCAGTGATGGGATTTTGTTTGTTTTTCTTGTTTTTTGATTCAAAAGATCTTGACTCTGATTTAATCAACTTCCATCTCCCTCTCTCCCTCCCTCACACTGCCAACCCTGGGATTTTCTCTCTCTCTGTGTCTGTCTCCATTTCTCTGTCCCTAATCTTGTTTGTGTTCTCTCCCCACCTCGGTCTCTGTCCCTCTCTCTATCTGTCTGTATGCCCCGAGCCCTCACTCCCTGTCCTCCTGTCCCTAAGGGAGATTTGGACTCAGTATCTGTGGTATTGCACATATCATTAACACAGTGGGATCTTGCTGTTCCCTGGGACTCCTGTTGTTGTCCAAACTCTGGGTGTGGGTGGGGGGAAATAAAGCCCCTTTCTCAGGGTGGAGTGGGACAGGGGGAAGCCTGGGGACTGGGATCTTGCTGTGCATGAAGACACACACAGTCGAATGGCCGGTAAGTCTCTGCACATACTCCCTGTGCCCCCCCCCCCCCAGCCCAGGGCCTGGGACACAGTGAGGGGTGGGGGTGGTGAGGGAGGGTGGGAGAATTATACACAATGGAGACACAGAGGGGGCTTTTATGCAGAGATGGGGGAAGTATGGGCAGAGGGGACAGTGGGGTGGGTAGGGGGTAAATGAAGGTGCACAAAAGGAAGAGGGGCAATTAGATTGGGGAAGGAGGGGAAAATAGGGGGGGCTGGAAAATTCCAGGGGTGTGGAAAATTGTGGGTGGGGTCACAAATTAGCCAAAGATGGGGGGCTTTGGGGTTACAGAGGAAGGGGATGGTAAATGTAGGGGGAACAGAATATTGGGGGGCAATATTTGGTGGGGGTGTGGATTGGAAAGGGAAATAAATGGGGATGGGCTGGAAACCCCCCCGAAGTGGGGGAGAGACTGAACATGGGGGTATTGGGAATTGTGGTCAGGAATATAATTGGCGGGGGGGGGGCGGCACAATAGAGTGAAAATGTGATGGGGGGGAGGTTTATGTAAAGTCCCTGTCTCAGGGAGTGAGGGGCAGTGAAGCAGTCCCTCAAAAGGTCACTGAGTGTCTGCACGTGCTCACTGTGTCCCCCCAACATAAAGGGGTGGGTGGGGGAGGGGGTGCTGCCAAATTAGGAACAGACATAACATCCAGGGGTGGGGACAAAACTTTGGGAGGGCAAATAATTAGGGGGAATCCATATGGAAAACTAGGGAGCAGGGGGTGTCAGGTAAAACCCCTTTGAGTGAGATTGGGGCATGGGGGGGGGAAGTGACGAAATTGCTGGAGAGTGGGATCTTCCTCTGCCCATCCACGGTCAGTCAAAAGGCCAGTGAGTGTCTGCACATGCTCACTGTGTGGGGAGGCGGTGGGCTATCAGTGAGGAGCGGTCTCTGCCAGAACGGGGACTCAGTCAGGGGCCATTCAGGGGCAAATCCCAGGGGGGGCAGGACACTGGGCAGTTAATAGAAGGGGGGATAGACACGATGGGCTGAATATACTCCTCCTGGACTGTGAGCCATCAGGGATTCTGGTCTCAGTCAGTCCCCACAGGCTCCTGTACTCCCTGGACGGGTATTGGGGGAGGTCCATGAGGAGGGTATATCGGACACAGAGGGGCTTTTATATACATAGGGGGACATTCAGAGGGCAGGAACAAGGAGGGAGGGGGCCAGAGAAAAGACGGATGGGCCAAAAAACAGAATGGAAAGGGAGTGGAACAACGGAGAGAGGGACCGACAGGAGAGGGAGGAAGGGGGAGGGAGGGAGTGGGGAGAGAGGTAGAGGGAGTGGGGAGGGGGTGGGGAGAGAGGTAGAGGAAGTGGGGAGGGGGTGGGGAGGGAGGTAGAGGGAGTGGGGAGGGGGTGGGGAGAGAGGTAGCGGGAGGGGGTGGGGAGAGAGGTAGAGGGAGTGGGGAGGGTGTGGGGAGAGAGGTAGAGGGAGTGGGGAGGGGGTGGGGAGAGAGGTAGAGGAAGTGGGGAGGGGGTGGGGAGGGAGATAGAGGGAATGGGGAGGGAGGTAGAGGGAATGGGAGGATGGGGAGGGAGAGGGAGGGTGAGGGAAGACCAAGGGGGGAGAGAGGACGAGGGGGAAGGAGGACGAAGGGTGAGGGAGGACGAAGAGGGGAGGGAGGGGGAGGGAGGACGAAGGGGGGAGGGAGGGGGAGGAAGGATGGGGTGGAAGTGGGAGGGAGGATGGGGTGGGAGGGGGAGGAGGGAGAGGGGGAGGGAGGGAGGGAGGATGGGGTGGGAGGGGGAGGAGGGGGAGGGGGAGGGAGGATGGGGTGGGAGGGGGAGGAGGGAGAGGGAGGATGGGGTCGGAGGGGGAGGAGGGGAGGGAGGATGGGGTGGGAGGGGGAGTGAGGGTGAGGGGGAAGGAGGATAGGGTGGGAGGGTGAGGGGGAGGGAGGACGAAGGGGTGGAACAGGTCAGGGTGGGGGAAATGAGGGCGAAGGGGGTGAGGACAGGTAGAGGGTCCCACCTGGTTGGACAATGGGAGGAATGAATCCAGTTGGTGGGAGGGAGCAGGGGAAGGAGGTTACTTGAAATTGGAGGACTCCGTGTTGAGTCCTCCAGACTGTAGGTTTCCCAGGAGGGGGATGAGATGTTGTTCCTCCAATTTGTGGTGTGGTTTGTTGTGGTAATGCAGGAGGTCGAGGATGGTCATGTTGGGGGGGAAGTGAACTGGGCGGTGACTGGGGGGTCTGGTCAGCCCCTCTGGGCCCGGCTGTGATGCTCAGTGAACCGTTCCCTAAGTTTCCATTGGGTCTTCCTGATGGAGAGAAGCCCACACCGGGAGCACCTGATGCTGGAAACACGGTTGGAGGAGAGGCAGGTGAACCTCTGTCTCCCCTGGAAGAAGGGGTTGGGGGCCCGGGATGGAGCTGAGGGGGCTGGGGGTGTAACAGCAGGGTTTGTATCTTTTCCAGTGACAGGGGAAGGTACCTGGGGGTTTGGGGGGTGAGAGTGATACAAACCCAAGGAGTGTCAAAGGGAACGGTCCTTGTGGAAGGCAGAGAGGGGTGGGGGAGGGGAAGAGGGTCTTGGTGGGAAAGCAAATTCCTGATCCCAAAACAAAAGGTCCCATTGATTCCGAGCTCTGGTCCTGGATTATAACACTGACCAGGTCAGGGGGGTGTGTTTTGACATTGGGACAGGGGCTAGGGAGATGCTCACTGCAGAATCCTCCCCATTCACCTGGTTCTGGTTGTTATCTCAGTGTTTGGATTATTCCAGTTATATTCAGGGAGAACCCTCAGGATTTGATGGGAATGGGTCGGGACGGGTGGGGACAGAGGGGGACAGGTGGGGTCAGGTGGGGACAGGTGGGGACAGATGATTCTGATGGGGACAGGTGGGGACCAATGGGGACAGAGGGGACCGATGATTCAGTTGGCTACTGGTGGTGAGATGATGACTAATGGTGACAGAGGCGGACTGGTGGGGACTGGTGGGGACGAGTGTGGAAAGAGGGGTTCTGGCGGGGATGGACGGTACTGGGTGGGGACTGAATTGAACAGATGAGGTCTGCTGGGGACTGATGGGGACGGGTGGGGACAGAAGGGGGCAGGTGAGGGGTGGGGGGTTCGATGGGGGCGGGGGAGACGGTGGGAGGAGGGGTGATGATGGGGGGGACAATTAGGGGAAGGGGGAACAATGGGGGCCGAGGAATGATGGGGAGTGGGGGGATGATTGGGAGGGGCAGATAATGGGGGGGGGGCGACGGGGGGTGGAAGGCGATGGGGGGGAAGGTGACGGGGGTGGGGAAAGGAGACAGGGGTGGGACGGCTACAGGGGTGGGAAGGCGACGGGGGGGCGAAGGAGACGGGGGGAAGACGACGAGGCGAGTGGGAAGGCGAAGGGGGGTAAGACGAGGGGGGAGGGAAAGTGATGGGGAGGGAGAGGGGGGAAAGACGGGGGGGGAGGAGACAGCGGGGGAGCAGGAGACGACGGCGGGGAAAAAGAGACTGGGGGGGAAGGAGATGGGGGGGAAGGAGATGGGGGGGGAAGGAGACGGGGGGGGAAGGAGACGGGGGGGAAGGAGACGGGGGGGGAAGGAGACGGGGGGAAGGAGACGGGGGGGAAGGAGACGGGGGGGAAGGAGACGGGGGGGGAAGGAGACGGGGGGGGAAGGAGACGGGGGGAAGGAGACGGGGGGGAAGGAGACGGGGGGGGAAGGAGACGGGGGGGGAAGGAGACGGGGGGGAAGGAGACGGGGGGAAGGAGACGGGGGGGAAGGAGACGGGGGGGAAGGAGACGGGGGGGAAGGAGACGGGGGGGAAGGAGACGGGGGGGAAGGAGACGGGGGGGGAAGGAGACGGGGGGGGAAGGAGACGGGGGGGGAAGGAGACGGGGGGAAGGAGACGGGGGGAAGGAGACGGGGGGAAGGAGACGGGGGGGAAGGAGACGGGAGGGAGGAGACGGGGGGCGTAGGAGACGGGGGGAAGGAGACGGGGGGGAAGGAGATGGGGGGGAAAGAGACGGGGGGGAAGGAGACGGGGGGGAAGGAGACGGGGGGGAGGAGACGGGGGGGAAGGAGACGGGGGGGAAGGAGACGGGGGGGAAGGAGACGGGGGGGAAGGAGACGGGGGGGGAGGAGACGGGGGGGGAGGAGACGGGGGGGAAGGAGACGGGGGGGAAGGAGACGGGGGGAAGGAGACGGGGGGGAAGGAGACGGGGGAAGGAGACGGGGGGGCAGGAGACGGGGGGGCAGGAGACGGGGGGGCAGGAGACGGGGGGGCAGGAGACGGGGGGGCAGGAGACGGGGCGAGAGATTAGGGCGTGATGGGGCGGTTTGGAATGACTGAACAAACTACAGGAAGAGGCAGGTTTGGGAGGGAAGGTTTAGAGTGACTGGAAGAGGTGACAGTGATAGAGAGGTTTAGAGTGTTTGGAGGAGGTGACAGTGATAGGGAGTGTTGGAGTGTTTGGAGGAGGTGACAGTGATATGGAGGGTTGGAGTGTTTGGAGGAGGTGACAGTGGTAGGGAGGGTTGGAGTGTTTGGGGGAGGTGACCGTGATATGGAGGGTTGGAGTGTTTGGAGGAGGTGACAGTGATAGGGAGGGTTGGAGTGTTTGGAGGAGGTGACCGTGATAGGGAGGGTTGGAGTGTTTGGAGGAGGTGACAGTGATAGGGAGGGATGGAGTGTTTTTAGGAAGTGACAGTGATAGGGAGGGTTGCCGTGTTTGGAGGAGGTGACAGTGATAGGGAGGGATGGAGTGTGTGGAGGAGGTGACAGTGATAGGGAGGGTTGGAGTGTGTGGAGGAGGTGACAGTGATAGGGAGGGTTGGAGTGTTTGGAGGAGGTGACAGTGATAGGGAGGGTTGGAGTGTTTGGAGGAGGTGACAGTGATAGGGAGGGTTGGAGTGTTTGGAGGAGGTGACAGTGATAGGGAGGGTTGGAGTGTGTGGAGGAGGAGACAGTGATAGGGAGGGTTGGAGTGTGTGGAGGAGGAGACAGTGATAGGGAGGGTTGGAGTGTTTTTAGGAAGTGACAGTGATAGGGAGGGTTGGAGTGTTTGGAGGAGGTGACAGTGATAGGGAGGGTTGGAGTGTTTGGAGTAGGTGACAGTGATAGGGAGGGTTGGAGTGTTTGGAGGAGGTGACAGTGATAGGGAGGGTTGCCGTGTTTGGAGGAAGTGACAGTGATAGGGAGGGTTGGAGTGTTTGGAGGAGGTGACAGTGATAGGGAGGGTTGGAGTGTTTGGAGGAGGTGACAGTGATAGGGAGGGTTGGAGTGTTTTTAGGAAGTGACAGTGATAGGGAGGGTTGGAGTGTTTGGGGGAGGTGACAGTGATAGGGAGGGTTGGAGTGTTTGAGGAGGTGACCGTGATAGGGAGGGTTGGAGTGTGTGGAGGAGGTGACAGTGATAGGGAGGGTTGGAGTGTTTGGAGTAGGTGACAGTGATAGGGAGGGTTGGAGTGTGTGGAGGAGGTGACAGTGATAGGGAGGGATGGAGTGTTTGGAGGAAGTGACAGTGATAGGGAGGGTTGGAGTGTTTGGAGGAGGTGACAGTGATAGGGAGGGATGGAGTGTTTGGAGGAGGTGACAGTGATAGGGAGGGTTGGAGTGTTTGGAGGAAGTGACAGTGATAGGGAGGGTTGCCGTGTTTGGAGGAAGTGACAGTGATAGGGAGGGTTGGAGTGTGTGGAGGAGGTGACAGTGATAGGGAGGGATGGAGTGTTTGGAGAAGGTGACAGTGATAGGGAGGGTTGGAGTGTGTGGAGGAGGTGACCGTGATAGGGAGGGATGGAGTGTTTGGAGGAGGTGACAGTGATAGGGAAGTTTGGAGTGTTTTTAGGAAGTGACAGTGATAGGGAGGGTTGGCGTGTTTGGAGGAGGTGACAGTGATAGGGAAGGTTGGAGTATATAGAGAAGGCGACAGCGATAGGGAGGGTTGGAGTATATGGAGGAGTTGACAGTGATAGGGAGGGATGGAGTGTGTGGAGGAGGTGACAGTGATAGGGAAGGTTGGAGTATATAGAGAAGGCAACAGCGATAGGGAGGGTTGGAGTATATGGAGGAGTTGACAGTGATAGGGAGGGATGGAGTGTGTGGAGGAGGTGACAGTGATAAGGAGGGTTGGCGTATATGGAGGAGGTGACAGTGAAACAAAGTGTTGGAGTGTCTGGAGGAGGGTGACAGTGATAGGGAGGGTTGGAGTGTCTGGAGGAGGTGACAGTGATAGGGAGGGTTGGCATGTTTGAGGAGGTGACAGTGATAGTGGGGTTGGAGTGTCCGGAGGAGGTGACAGTGATAGGGAAGGTTGGAGTGGCTGGAGGAGGTGACAGTGATAGGGAGTGATGGAGTGTTTGGTGGAGGTGACAGTGATAGGCAGGGATGGAGTATCTGAAGGAGGTGCCAGTGAGAGGGAGGGTTGATGTTACTGGATGAGTGGACAGTGATAGGGAGGGTTGGCGTGTGTGGAGGAGGTGACAGTGATAGGGAGGGTTGGCGTATTTGGAGGAGGTGACAGTGATTGAAAGGGTTGGAGTGTCTGGAGGAGGTGACAGCGGTCAGGTGGGTTGGTATGTTTGAGGAGGCGACAGTGATAGGGAGGGTTGGCCTGTTTGGAGGAACTGACAGTGATAGTGAGGTTTGAGTGTCCGGAGGAGGTGACAGTGATAGGGAGGGTTGGAGTGTTTGGAGGAGGTGACAGTGATAGGGAAGGTTGGAGTGTTTGGAGGAGGTGACAGTGATAGGGAGGGTTGGAGTGTTTGGCGGAGGTGACAGTGATAGGGAAGGTTGGAGTGTTTGGAGGAGGTGACAGTGATAGGGAGGGTTGGAGTGTCTGGAGGAGGTGACAGTGATAGTGGGGTTTGAGTGTCCCGAGGAGGTGACAGTGATAGGGAGGGTTGGAGTGTTTGGCGGAGGTGACAGTGATAGGGAGGGTTGGAGTGTTTGGAGGAGGTGACAGTTATAGGGAGGGTTGGAGTGTTTGGAGGAGGTGACAGTGATAGGGAGGAAAGGAGTGACTGGAGGAGGTGACAGTGGTAGGGAGGGATGGAGTGTTTTTAGGAAGTGACAGTGATAGGGAAGGTTGGAGCATCTGGAGGAGGTGACATGATCGGGAAGGTTACGGTGTCTGGAGAAGGTGACAGTGATAGGGAGGGTTGGAGTGTTTGGAGGAGGTGACAGTAATATTGGGGTTTGAGGGTCCGGAGGAGGTGACAGTGATGGGGAGGGTTGGAGTGGTTGGAGGGGGCGACAGTGATAGGGAGGGTTGGAGTATTTGGAGGGGGCGACAGTGATAGGGAGGGTTGGAGTGTTTGGAGGGGGCGACAGTGATTGAAAGGGTTAAAGTGTCTGGAGGAGGTGACAGTGATAGGGAGGGTTGTAGTATTTGGAGGAGGTGACAGTGATAGAAACGGTTCGAGTGTTTCGAGAAGGTGACAGTGATAGGGAGGGTTGGAGTGTTTGGAGAAGGAGACAGTGATCGGGAGGATTGGAGTGTCTGGAAGAGGTGACAGTGATAGGGAGGGTTGGAGTTGTTGGAGGAGGTGACAGTTATAGGGAGTGATGGAGTGATTGCAGGAGGTGACAGTGATAGGGAGGGTTGGAGTCTCTGGAGGAGGTGACAGTGGTAGGGAGGATTGGAGTGTTTGGAGGAGGTGACAGTGGTTGGGAGGGTTGGAGTGTTTGGAGGTGCCAACAGTGATAGGGAAGGTTACAGTGTCTGGAGGATGTGACAGTGATCGGGAGGGTTGGAGTATATGGAGGAGGTTACAGTGAGAGGGAGGGTTGATGTTACTGGAGGAGTGGACAGTGATCGGGAGAGTTGGAGTGGTTGGAGTAGGTGACAGTTGTAGGGAGTTTTGTCGTGTTTGGAGGAGGTGACAGTGATAGGGAGGGTTGTAGTATTTGAAGGAGGTCACAGTGATAGGGAGGGTTGGACTGTTTGGAGGAGGTGACAGTGATAGTGGGGTTTGAGTGTCTGGAGGAGGTGACATTAATAGTGGGGTTTGAGGGTCCAGAGGAGGTGACAGTGATAGGGAGGGTTGGAGTGGTTGGAGGAGGTGACAGTGATGGGAGGGTTGGAGTGGTTGGAGGAGGTGACAGTGATGGGAGGGATGGAGTGTTTGGAGAAGGTGACAGTGATAGGCAGGGATGGAGTATCTGGAGGAAGTGACAGTGTTAGGGAGGGATGGAGTGTTTGGAGAAGGTGACAGTGATAGGGATGGAATGTTAGGAGGAGGCGACAGTGATAGGGAGGCTTGGCATGTTTGAGGAGGTGACAGTGATATGGAGGGTTGGCGTGTTTGGGGGAGGTGACAGTGATAGGGAGGGATGGAGTGTGTTTGGAGGAGGTGACAGTGATAGTGGGGTTTGAGTGTCCGGAGGAGGTGACAGTAGTAGGGAGGGTTGGAGTGTTTGGAGGTGTGACAGCAATAGAGAAGGTTAGAGTGTCTGGAGGAGGTGACAGTGATCGGGAGGGTTGGAGTGTTTGGAGGAAGTGACAGTGATAGTGGGGTTTGAGTGTCCGGAGGAGGTGACAGTGGTAGGGAGGGTTGGAGTGTTTGGATGTAGTGACAGTGATAGGGAAGGTTGGAGTGTCTGGGGGAGGTGACAGTGTTAGGGAAGGTTGGAGTGTCTGGAGGAGGGTGAGAGTGATAGGGAGGGTTGGAGTGTCTGGAGGAGGTGACAGTCATAGGGAGGGTTGGAATATCTGGAGGAGGTGACAGTGATAGGGATGGAGTGTTTGGTGGAGGTGACAGTGATTGGGAGGGTTGGAGTATATGGAGGAGGTGACAGTGATAGGGACGGGTGGAGTGTCTGGAGGAGGTCACAGTTATAGGGACGGTTGGCATGTTTGAGGAGGTGGTAGTGATAGGGAGGGTTGGCGTGTTTTGAGGATGTGACAGTGATAGTGGGGTTTGAGTGTCCTGAGGAGGTGACAGTGATAGGGAGGGTTGGAGTGGTTGGAGGAGGTGACAGTGATAGGGAGGGTTGGAGTGTTTGGAGGAGGTGACAGTGATTGGGATGGAGTGTTTGGAGGAGGTGACAGTGATTGGGATGGAGTGTTTGGAGGAGATGACAGTGATTGGGATGGAGTGTTTGGAGGAGGTGACAGTGATAGGGAGGGATGGAGTGTTTGGAGGAGTTGACAGTGATAGGGAGGGTTGGAGTGTTTGGAGGAGGTGACAGTGATAGGGAGGGTTGGAGTGGTTGGAGGAGGTGACAGTGATAGGGAGGGTTGGAGTGTTTGGAGAAGGTGACAGTGATTGGGATGGAGTGTTTGGAGGAGGTGACAGTGGTCGGGATGGTTGGAGTGTTTGTAGGAGGTGACAGTGATTGGGATGGAGTGTTTGGAGGAGTTGATAGTGATAGGGACGGATGGAGTGTTTGGAGGAGGTGACAGTGGTCGGGATGGTTGGAGTGTTTGTAGGAGGTGACAGTGATAGGGAGGGATGGAGTGTTTGGAGGAGGTGACAGTGGTCGGGATGGTTGGAGTGCTTGTAGGAGGTGACAATGATAGAGAGTGATGGAGTGTGTGGAGGAGGTGACAGTGCTGGGGATGGTTGGAGTGTTTGTAGGAGGTGACAGTGATAGGGAGGGTTGGAGTGTTTGTAGGAGGTGACAGTGATAGGGAGGGACGGAGTGTTAGGTGGAGGTGACAGTGATAGGGAAGGTTGCAGTGGCTGGAGGAGTTAAACTGATTGGGACGGCTGTGATGTTCCCCCAAGGTGATATACATAGAGAGGGCTGTTCAGACAGTAGAATATGAAAGCCTCTGGAGGAGGCTGGGTGGTACGAGCAGGGAAGGGAATAGTGTGTGTGAGAGGGAGCATAAAGTGAGTCTGAGTGATGTTTGTGAGGGAGGCCACACATACGAGTGGAATAAATTAACAGCACATTCCTCAGGGACCTGCAGTGATGAAACCCTCATTTGAACATGACTGGAAGAATAACAGTAAACTGTCACAGAAAGTCAAAACACTCATTATTAAAGGTAGTGCTGGTTGGACAATGGCAAAGAGATTGTCATGAAGGACAGGGATGAAAGAGAATAATGCATGGGTATGCATTCAGATCCACAGTAAGGGGATCATACCAGGGCCTATCCAATCAACCACAGCAAAACAAGTTAACTCTTGAATTATAGATGAATGTTCAAAAACATTCACCTCTGAATCAATGTCATTGTACTTCAATGTAAACTCTCTGGCTGAAGCTTGTAGCTGAGAAGTTAGCACAGGACTGGCATCAAACACTTCGTTTTCATGAATTCCACTTCTCTGTAAAATGAGATGACAAAAGAAACATGTTGAGAGACATTCAGAATAAACAAGCCCTTGGCTTGAGTGTTAAATATCCACCTGTTGAAGGAGTTTCCAAAATCTACCACCATCAGTTGAGGACGGGAATTGATCAAATGATTTGAGAGAATTAGTATTTTAATGACAAGGTTATGTTGTGGAGATGACTTGAGAGATTTGATAGATGCTTCAAATTTTAAGATATTTATCTAACCGCTAATTGTGTTCTTCCAAAGATTATTTGGATAGCAGAAGATTGGAATACAGGAAAGAGAAACTTATTAATGAACAGAATTAATCTTCTGTGTTAATCTCCTCAATGGCGGAGTACCTACCCAGCATTCCCCGCGATGGTGAATACCCTCTATACTCACTACAGGCGAGGGCGGCGCAGTCGCAGTGCCCGGTCTGTCTCCGTGGGAAACGGGAAGAGACGCGCTTTTCCAGACGGCAAGGCTGCAGGAGCTGGACAGAGGGATTCGGACCGAGAATAAACCCTTCCAGAGAGAAGCGAGCACCTTGAAAAATAACGTGTGGTTAAATGTTTTGCAATTTCGATAGTGAAAATCCGCCATCTTGGCCGGGAACGTGGACGCATGCGCACACGGATATGTGACGTCACGGGGCGGGGCCTGAGGGTGATTCATGCAGATGCTGAAAATCTGAGACTGGAGTCACAGAAATGTCCAACATGGAAACAGACCCTTCGGTCCAACCCGTCCATACCGACCAGATATCCCAACCCAATCTAGTCCCACCTACCAGCACCCGGCCCATATCCCTCCAAACCCTTCCTATTCATATACACATCCAAATGTCTTTTAAATATTGCAATTGTACCAGCCTCCACCACATCCTCTGGCAGCTCATTCCATACCCGTACCACTCTGTGCATGAAAATATTGCCCCTTAGGTCTCTTTTATATCTTTCGCCTCTCACCCTAAACCTATGCCCCTCTAGTTCTGGATACCCCCACCCCAGGGAAAAATATTTGTCTGTTTATCCTATCCATGCCCCTAATGATTTTGTAAACCTCTGTCAGGTCATCCCTCAACCTCCGCCACTCCAGGGAAAACAGCCCCAGCCTGTTCAGCTTCTCCCTCTTGCTCAAATCCTCCAATCCTGGCAACAGCCTTGTAAATCTTTTGTGAACGCTTTCAAGTTTCATAACATCTTTCCAATAGGAAGGAGACCAGAATTGCACACAATATTCCAACAGTGGCCTAACTGATGTCATATACAGCCACAACATGACCTCCCAACTCCTGTACTCAATACTCTGACCAATAAAGGAAAGCATACCAAACGCCTTCTTCACTATCCTATTAATCTGCGACTCCACTTTCAAGGAGCTATGAACCTGCACTCCAAGGTCTCTTTGTTCATCAACACTCCCTTGGACCTTACCATTAAGTATATAAGTCCTGCTAAGATTTGCTTTCCCAAAATCCAGAACCTTGCATTTATCCGAATTAAACTCCACCTGCCATTTCTCAGCCCATTGGCCCATCTGGTCAAGATCCTGTTGTAATCTGAGGTAACCTTCTTCTCTGTCCTCTACACGTCCAATTTTGGTGTCATCTGCAAACTTACTAACTGTGCCTCACATCCAAATCAAATCAGAAAGTGCTGGAGGAAGTCAGTGGGTCTGGCAGGAGATGTGGACAGAGAAACAGAGCAAACCATTCCAGTCCTGTGTGCATCTTCTTCAGAACCCATTGCCCAGGTGGTGCAGTGTCCTGGGCGATAGCTTTATAACAGCTTCACCCTCAGGTGATCTCTGAAACAAACAGCAGTCTACTTGAACCCCTGGAGTTTTCTGCAGGTGACATTTTTAACCAACCTGTTCAGACGTGTCATGTCCCACTTGTGAAGGAGGTGGGCCTTGAGAATCCAGGCCTTGTTAGTTTGAGGGGAGTCCCTCAGGGTGGAGTCTCAGGCTGAAAATGTGTTGCTGGAAAAGCGCAGCAGGTCTGTGTTGCTGGAAAAGTGCAGCAGGTCAGAGTCAGGTTCTCAGGGTCAACCATCTTCAGCTGCTTCGTCAATCACTTTCCCTTCAGAAGTGGCGATGTTGGTTGATGATTGGACAATATTCAGCATCATTTTCAACTGCTCCGACACTGACGTAGTGCGTATCCATATGTTCAGGTTGTAAGTTTGCTCGCTGAGCTGGTAGGTTTGTTCTCATTGAGAACAATCTTACAACCTGAACCTCAACCTGAGCTATACATTTTCTCAAACATCACACATCCATATGTAGCAAGACCTAGTCAGCATCTAGAATCTGCGCAAATGGTAAGTAACAGCCGTATCACATCCGTGCCTGGCAAAGCCCATCTTCAACAAGAGAATATCCGAGTATCCCTTGTTGACATTCCACAGCAATATCATTGTTGAATCCTCCATGAACAGCATTCCGGGGGTGTAATATTGATGAGAAACTGAACAGGAGTAGCCATGCAATTGATACAAGATCAGGGCAGAGGCAAAACAATCTTACAGCGCTCAACTCACCTCCTGCCTGCCCACCTTACAAGACATAAGTCAGGTGTGATATGGAATCCTCTCCACTTGCCTGGTTGAATGCTGCTTCAACAACACAAGAAGCTCATCAACAGGTGGGACAAAACAGCACTCTTGATTGCCAACAACCTTCCCCATTCCCTTTCTTCCCCATTGATATACAGTCACAGCAAATCTCTTGTGTAATATTCTTCTGGATAGGGGGCTGTGCTGTCCATCAGTTGGCGAGGTACATCCCACAACATGTTTGCACCTCAGGACATACATTGTCTCATGTATGCTGTAACAACAACCTGATTTATTCAGGAAGGTTCCTTTTTGCTTTTGATGGGGATTTTTGCATCTTTTGATGTGACTGGATCATTTGTTTGGGTGCGGTATAGAATAGAGGAACAATGTCTTTTTGAAATTGGATTTGTTTGTTCTGAGATTTTACCCTGTATGGACTGTGATAATGTTTGAAGATAATTTCACAGAGAAAAAGACTGAAAGAATTGAAGATGAGTGAGTCAAATCAAACATGAAATAAAGATCCAACAGAGTCACTTAATTCATTTGGACATAAAAGGAATGTGTTTATCTGGTATGTCTGTCAGCAAAGATTTCACAAAAACATTGTGAGTGGTAAAGACACACACACACACACACACACACAAGAGTGTGAGTGTTCCACTGAACTGACTGCAGAAATTATTTAACATTATCGAGTTAACATTCTTTAAAAATCCACAGACAGAGAAGCCATAAATATGTTGTGTTTATGGAAAAGGATTCAACAGATCATCCAACTTGGAGATATCTGAGGAGATCAGCACCATGGAAATGTCTGGATTGTGAGAAGGATTGCAAATCCCAGACCAGCTGGAGACTCATCGACACAGACATTCTGGGGAGAGACTGTTCACCTGCTCTATGTGTTGGGAGGGATTTACTCTGTCATCCAGCTTCATGTAACACCAGTGGGTTCTCACTGACAAGAGAACTTTCCCCTGATTGTGGGAAAAAAAGAAACTTTAAGATGTGTAAAGGTCTTAAATTTAATGGTCATAATTTAACATCAACCCGTTCCCATGGGGGAGAAGGTATTCAGCTGTTCCACGTGTGGGAAGGTATTCACTTGGGGATCCAGCCTAATGTCAGACAAACGTCTTCATCATCGGGAGAGAAGCGTTGTCTGCTCTGTTTGGGAATGAATAAACTTCCCAATTCAGCCTAATGTCAACTGTTGAGTTGACTCTGGAGAGAGACTAATCATCTGCTCTGTGTGTGAGAAGGGATTTATTAAATCAGCAAAGCCTCAAATACACAAGTGTGGCCATACTAGAGAGAGAGAGAGAGAGAGAGACTGTCCGCCTGCACTGAGTGTAGGAAGGGACTCACTTAGTCATCTGGACTCAGTGAGCACCAACACATTCCCACCTTTTCCCTGCTCCTTGTGTGGGAAGGGGTTCTCTCGGTTCTCCAATCTCAGCAGCTATGGCTTTGTTCACATCAATGAGAGAACATGTCAATGCGCTGACTGTGAGAAGAGCTTTATGAGTAGTAATGATTTGATGAAACACCAACAAACACATTGTGGGAAGAAGCCGTTCACCTGCACTGTGTGTAGCGAGGGATTCAATTATTCATCCCCACACGTGACACTCCAGTTTAGCTGAGTTGGTTGTATTGTTGGTTTACAGAGCAGTGTGATGTGAACAGCGTGGGTTCGGTTCCCATTGCCAGTTTAAGATTACCATGAAGGACACTCGTTCTCAAATTCTTCGCTTGCCTGAGGTCTGAGGGCCCTCTGGTCAAATCACCATGAGTTGCTTCTCTCTGTAATGAAGAGATCAGCCCCTATGGTCTGGGAAGACTATGGTGACACACACACATTCCAGTGGGGTAACATGTGATCGTATTCTGCTGTTATTGTATCCAGAATTGGACTGTGTTCATTCTGTCAGCAGTGGTTTACTTCATTGGATGTTAATTGTCTTTTTAATTGAACTGGTGTTTAATTATTCAGGTAGCAATCACATCAAAAACACAGTTTTTACCCACTGATTTCTCTCCGGTGAGATGAGACCGATAGATATCCATTTCCTTCCCTGTTCTTGGGTCCTTTATTCATTACTAAGGCTTGATTTGTATTTATAAATGTATTTTCACACATTCAGGATTTCTGAATGTGCTTCATAGCAACTGAAGTCCTTGTGAGGTGTAGTCACAAGGCCCAGGTCTCCCACTTAGAATTTAATGGCACCTGCATGAATTCTCCAATTATTGTTGCCCTGCATCAATTCCTTCCATTTAGTTATTCCCTGATACACATCTTCCACGTACGGATGCCCTGCTGATTTTTTTTCATTTCCCAATGCTTGCAACATTTCTTCTTTTTATTGAATCCCTGTCCCCTATTCCCCAATTTCGACAGGCTCTACTCCAATTTTCCAATATATTGGCACTCCCACCAATTTTCTAATGTAACGGCACTGTGCACCAATCTCCCATTTATTGTTTCCACCAAATCTCCCATTTTCTCATATCCCTGTACTAATCCTTCCATTTACTGATGCCCGAGCCCGATTCTACCATTTAAGGGTGCACTACTCTAATTCTCCCATTTACTGTCGCCATGCACCAATTCTCTAATTTAGCTCCACTGTGCACCAGGTCTCTCATTTACTGATGGCTCGCACCAATTCTCCAATTCAGTGTTGCTGAGCACCATTTCCCCCAATTACTGACATCCTGAACAAGTTCTCCATTCAGTGTTGCCTTACACCAATCCTCATACTGACTGATGCCCTCGCCCAATTTAGGGGTGCGCTACTCTAAATCTCCCAAGAGGTAATGTCCTGCCCCAATTCTCCCATTTAGTGCAACACAGCACGACTCACCCATTCAGTGCTGAACTGCACTAATTAACCATTATCTGAAGCCCAGTTGCAAATTCTCACATTTCCATAATCACTTTCCCAGTTTTTTTTTCATTTAGTAGTTTCTTGCAATGATTCTCCAATTTCATGGAGACCTGCCAGAATTCTTAAATTTAGGCGTGGACAAGTTGGACTGAGGAATCTGTTTCCGTGCTGTACATCTCTAAGGCTGTAATTAGTGCTCTACTTCCCTGCACCAATTCTCCCATTTACCAATCCTGCACTAATTCGGGAATTTCACCAACTCACCCATTGAGGTTATCCTGTCCCAGTCCTCCCATTTAGAATTTAATAGCATCTGCATGAATTCTCCAATTATTGTTATCCTGTATCAATTCCTTACATTTAATTGTTCCCTGAAACACTTCTTCCACATACGGGTGCCCTGCTGAATTGTTTTCATTCAGTAATGCACTGAACTGAATCTCCAATTTCCTGATGCTTGCACCATTTCTTCTTTTTATTGATTCTCTGGCCCCTATTCCCCAATTTAGACAAACTGTGCTCCACTTTTCTAATATATTGACACTCCCACCAATTTTCTAATGTAATGGCACTGTGCACGGAATATCCCATTTATTGATTCCCACCAAATCTCCCATTTACTCATACCCCTGTACTAATCCTTCCATTGACTGATGCCCGAGCTGATTCTACCACTTAAGGGTGCGCTACTCTAATTCTCCCATTTCCTGTTGCCATACACCCATTCTCTAATTGAGCTCCACTGTGCACCAGGTCTTCCATTCAGTATTTCCCTGCAACAATTCTCCCATTTAGTAGTCTGCTGCCAGAATTCTCTAATCTTGCGATTCTTGCATGAAATCTCCAAATTACCGATCCTACACATATCTTCCCTTTAGTGGTGAACTGCACCAACTCCCCCATTTTGTGGTACACTGTATTGCATCTGGACCACTAATCCTTTGCAACATTGGTCCTATTTCCTGATTCACTGCCCGTGTTCTCCCATTTGCTCCAATTCTCGAAGTTATCAGCACCCTGTGCAGGTCTCTCTTTTACTGATGCCCCACACCAATTCTCCAATTCAGTGTTGCTGAGCACCACTTTCCTAAATTACTGAAGTCTGGAACAAGTTCTCCACTCAGTGTTGCCTTACACCAAACCTCATACTGACTGATGTCCTCGAACAATTTAGGGTGTCCAACTCTCAATCTCCCATCAAGTATTGTCCTGCCCGAATTCTCCCATTTAGTGTTACACTGCCCCAATTCTCCCATTAACTGATGCCCTGTTACATTTCTCACATATCGATAAGCCCTTCCCCAATTCTCCCAGTAAGTAGTTCCTTGCAATGATTCTCCAATTTATTTGAGCGCTGCCAGAATTCTTTAATTGTGGCATGGACAAGTTGGACCGAAGGATCTGTTTCTGTGTTGTAAATCTCTATGATTGTATGACTCTATTTATGGCTATTTCCCCCATTTCCGTATCCTGCACACATCCAGGAACTGCACCAATTCTCCCACTTCGAATTTAAATGGCACCTGCATGAATTCTCCAATTAATGATGCCCTGCATTTTTTTTTCATTTCGTGACGCACTGATCTGAATCTCCAGTTAACTGATACTTGCAACACTTCTTTTTATTGAAGGTTGAAGACAGAAGGTGGTGGGAGAGGGTTGCTTTTCAGACTGGAGGCCTGTGCCCAGCGGTGTGCACAAGGATCGGTGTTGGGTCCACTGTTGTTTTGTCATTTATATCAATGATTTGGATGTGACCATAGGACAAATGGATAGTAAGTTTGCAGATGACAGTAAAATTGGAGGTGTCGAGGACAGTGAAGATGATTATCTCAGATTACAACAGGATCTCGATCAGATGGGCCACTGGGCTGAGGAGTGGCAGATGAAGATTAATTTAGATAAGTCTGAGGTGCTGCTTTTTGGAGAAGCAAAAGAGAGCAGGACTTACACACTGAATGACAAGGTATGAGGGATGTTGTGAAACAAATAGACCTGGAGTGCAGTTTCATAGATTGTTGAAGGTGGACTAACATTTCGATAGGATAGTGAAGAAGGCGTTTGGCATTTTTGTCTTTATTGCTCAGTTAATTGTGTAAAGGGGTTGGGAGGCCATGTTGTGGAATTGGTTCGGCCACCTTTGGTATATAATGTGCAATTCTGGACTCCATCCTGTAAGAGGGATGTTGTGAAACTTTAAAGTGTTGAGCGCTGCCAGAATTCTTTAATTGTGGCATGGACGAATGGATAGTACGTTTGCAGATGATAGTAAAATTGGAGGTGTCTAGGACAGTGAAGATGATTATCTCAGATTTCAATAGGATCTTGATCGATGGGCCACTGGGCTGAGGAGTGGCAGATCAAGATTAATTTAGATAAATCTGAAGTGCTGCATTTTCGAGAAGCAAAAGAGAGCAGGATAGAAACATTGAATGGCAAGGTACTAGGGATGTTGCTGAACAAATAGACCTGGAGTAGAGCTTCATAGATCGTTGAAGGTGTATTAACATTTCGATAGGATAGTGAAGAATGCGTTTGTCATTTTTGTCTTTATTGCTCAGTTAATTGTGTAAGTGGATGGGGAGGTCATGTTGTGGTATTGGTTCAGCCACTTTTGCTATATAATGTGCAATTCTGGACTCCCTCCTAAAAGAAGGGTGTCGTGAAACTTTAAAGGCTTCAGAAAAGATTTACAAGGATGTTGGCAAGGTTGGAGGTTTGTGCTGGAGAGTAAGACTGTATAGGTTGGGGCTATTATCCCTGGAGCGTCAGTAGCTGAGGGGTAACCTTATAGAGGTTCACAAAATCATGAAGGACCCTCAATAGGGTAAAAAGGCAAGGTGATTTCTCTGTGGAGGGGGTGTCCAGAAGCAGATGGCATGTGTTAAAGTTGAGAGGGGAAACATAAAAGGGACCGAAGGGGAACATTTTTCAAGCAGCGGGCACTGTGTCCATGAGCTGCCAGAGGAAGTAGTGGAGGCTGGTACAATTACAACATTTAAAAGGTATCTGGGTGGGTGTAGGAATTAAAAAGGGTTCAGAGGAACATGGGCCAAATTCTGACAAATAGGATGAGATTGACATCGGATATCAGTTCAGCATGGATGTGTTGGACTGAATGATTTGTTTCTGAGCTTATATTGCTCTGAGTGGGTTGAACTCCGGATTGTAGATTTATGAAGCAGAAAATAAAGTATGGTACAGAGTTAGACCGAGAAATCCTGCTGATCTCATCAGCTTTATCCTGTTTCCCTGATCCTCCTCCTTCAATCAATGCATTTTTCCGATCCTCATTCAGAATTCCTGGAGCTCTGTCACTGACCTGGAACAATGTGTGGAAAGTCCTATTGCAGTCCACATGAGGTACCTTTCCCACTGCCCTGCTCCCACGGCCTGCAATGCTGCAGACTGAGCAGACAACCCGAAGCACAATGATGAGCTCCTTCAGGCCCACGGCCCTCCTTCTCACTGAATGAAGACAATCACCAGAAGCAGAATTCAGCTCTTGTTGGAGCCTTGAATACCTGACTCTGTCTCACTGAGTGAAGATTGGACTCAGAAACAGAAATGAAATCAACTTCCTATCGGCATTGTGTCACTCTTTAAGATCTCTGTGTGTCTGAGTTCAGGTCATTTGATTGGAGACTGTGGATAGTGGGTCCCCAGTGAAATGGAAAGAATGGAGGAGGAGCTCACTGAGGGACATCTCTCAAAGTGAGAGTCAGGAAGATGGTATTCCACATTGGAAGGGTTTAAGGGGAATCGATGGCTCAGAAAAATGACATACGGATGTTTGTAAAACTTAGGAACTCTGACTGTTTTGTGGCTGGAGTTTATTTTATCCTTGTGTAGATTTGACACATTAACACTCCCTCCCCACCACTACAGAAGCTGTTGGAACTGTTCAGTGTTTCCAGCGGCTTCTGTTACTATTTCAGGTTCCTGACGGGAGCAGTCTCTTACTTTTCGAACTAAACAAACCCATCCTTGTGCTGTACCCAATATTTCAATAAGAAATGGGAAGCAGCAGAGGGGAAAGCTTCCGAGATGCCGAGCAATGCTGCCGGGTTCCACACTGCAATTCACAGGAACCATCGCCAGGAAAAACAAGGAACAATCCAACGGATCCGCTTTTATCGCGGAGAATTCCCTTTCAATACCGATTTACACGCCACAAGACTGTGATGGCCAGGAGGCGAACCCAGGCCAACTGCTTGGAAGGCAGCTTTGCTCCCCACTATCCCACCATCACCCTGCTCCCAGCTCCCTCCCCATTCCCAAACACACTTAACAAGGCCGTGATCATCACCAACTGGATTGGGGCTGAAATCCAAATAAGAAATTGCTGGGGAAGCTCAGCAGGTCTGACAGCACCAGAATTTGGGCGGCAAGGTGGCTCAGTGGTTAGCACCAGGGTCCCAGGTTCAATTCCAGCCTCGGGCTGTCTGTCTGTGTGGAGTTTGCACATTCTCCCCATGTTTGTGTGAGTTTCTTCCGGGTGCTCCAGCTTCCTTCCACAGGCCAATAATGTGCAGGTTCGGTGAATTGGCCTTGGTAAATTGTCCATAGTGATTAGTCAGAGGGAACTGGGTCTGGGTGGGTTACTCTTCGGAGGGTCGGTGTGGGCTGGTTGGGGTAAAGGGCCTGTTTCCACACTGTGGGAAATCTCATCTAATCTAATCAGAAGCCATCAGTTCTGAACCAAATCCAAAAGGGATTGGGAATTGGTTCAGTAAACATCTAAGAGCTCAGGAAATGTGAGCAGGAGGAGACTATACAGCCTGTTTAAACTGTTCAGTCTGTTCTGGCAGTCAATCCAATCAGAGCTGGTTTGAGATTTCAAATCCGGTTTCCTATCCACTCCCCATATCCCGTGACTCCCTGAGACCCCGGCAATCTGTCTATTCCAATCTGAGCTGTACTCAGTGAGGGAGCATCCACAATCCTCAAGGAGAGAGAATATTAAAGACTCAGAGGCCTTAGAGTGAAGTGCTGTCTCCTCATCTCAGTCCCAAATAACCGGCCCCTTACCCTGAGAGGGTGGTAATCAAACCCGAATGATCTGCGGATGCTGTAACATTAACGCTGATTTCTCTGCAAAGATGCTGCCTGACCTGCTGAGCTTTTCCAGCAACTCCTGAGACTGTGTTATTGTGTTTCAGATTCCCAGACCCACAGGATTAATTTCTCAGCATCTCCCCTCTCAAGCCTCTTCACAATCTGAGATATTCCAATGAAACCACCTTTTAATTTTCTAGCATATCGATCCAATTTATTCAGATACTCAGCCCTGGAGCACACGGGTCCCAAATACTGAGCTTTATTTTGTGATTCATTAATGTGTTTGGGTCATTGCCGCTGGGTCCCCACCGATTGCTCAGATATAATTGCTCTGGTGAAGGTGACGGTGAGTTATTACCTTGAACTGCTGCCATTTATTTGGGGCAGATAAACCCACAATGATGTAAGGGAGGGAGTTCCAGGATTTCCAACCAATGGCACTTGTGGGACTGAGATGTTTTTCCAAACCAGGGTGGGGAGTGGCTTAATGTGGAATTGTCACCTGGTGGTGTTCCCGTGTATCTGCTGTGTTCAGCATTCCACATGATAGTGCCGTGGGTCTGGAAGCTGCTCTGGAAGGAACCTTGGGGAATTTCTATAGAGCATCTTGTCTCAGCTGAACTATTCCAGTCAGGCACATGAGCACTAATCCTGTAATCCAGCTCTGAGAATGTAATAGCAGGTGGGACCCACCCTGTCCCCCTAATGTGACCATGTTTGGGAAACCTCGGAGAGTCCAATCTCATTCATTCCATCTCAGCGTTTTTCCCCGTTTAAGATTGCTTTCAAAGTGCAACAGTGAGATGGCAGGGGTTCGAGCCCGGGTTAACTGCTGGGAAGGAGACATGTCCAACCCTTTCCCAGTAATTGGCAAGGTATTCCCGAGGCCGTGATCAGGACCAATTGGATTGGGACTGAAATCCAAACAGAAACTGCTGGGGGAGCTCAGCAGGTCTGACAGCATCAGCATCAGATCCCTTCAGCTCTGAAGGACAATCCCTGGACTCTAGAGGTTCACTCGGATTTCTCCCAGAAATGAGGCCACTCCCACTAAATCCCACCAGTAATTTCTGTGTTATCTGTCAGCTCTCCAGGATCTGCAGTTCATTGTATTAAATACAGTAGATGTTGACCCAACGAAGGGGATATTGGGTCAGGTGAGGGTCTACCTCATTCATTGGGGCAGATGCCAAGGAGCATCTTAAACGGGAGAGGGATCAGGGGGGAATTGGAGCCGTTTAGAGAGAGAGTACAGAAGGTAAGACAGCTCAGCTCAAAGCACGGGGCTTAATGCTGCCCCGATTAAAATATTGAAGATGTCAGAGGGACAGATGAGCTGAGACAGGGTGGGAGCTGGGAGATATTGATGATGTGGAAGGACAGTGTGTGTATCTGATCACATTCTGTCAGTCTGACTAATAGCAGTCATTCCTGACACTGGATTCACTGAGGGGTGAAGGTTCAGTGAACAGAGCGGACTGTCCCTGTTATTCTGTTCCTGACTCTCCAGCTCCCACTCTGTTAGTGACCTCTCAGTCTCCCGGGAAATGGGCTGTTTCCCAATTGTGCCGGATTCCTGGCCTTTATCCTTGGCCGAGCTGAGAGTTGATGGTCTGAGGAATATCATTCCCAAATGACTCCTGTCCAAGATAATCCCGATTAATGTGTCTGTGTATCCTCCATTAATCTGTAAACATCATTGCTCAGGGCTGGAGGGACATGGATTGATGACATTGAGGATGTTATGAACCAGACCAAAATCCTCTGCCTTAAGGAAATGGTCTCGACCCCTTTTCCTGATTTCCTGAAGGGAAGTGTAAGGCGTTACAATGTGATTGGTCAAACTGCCAGGCCTGAATCCAAACACACTTTACTCCACACTATCGTTGTAACACAAACATAAGGAAGAAAGATTGGACAAACCGAACTCGATTGGAAACCTGAACCAAATGAACATTATTTAACTATAAACAGTAACTGTTCGGATACAGTAACATTCCATAAACCACATAATTCTGGTCTTTCTGCTATTGGGAGAATGGTGTGAAACTTGTAAAGATTCAGAAAAGATTTACAAGGATGTTTGCAGAGTCAGGATTTCTGATTGTTTTGTGGCTGGAGTTTATTTTATCCTTGTGTAGATTTGACACATTAACCCTCCCTCCCCACCACTACAGAAGCTGTTGGAAGTGTTCAGTGTTTCCTGCGGCTTCTGTAATTATTTCAGGTTCCTGACGGGAGCAGTCTCTCACTTTTCGAACAAAACAAACCCATCTTTGTGCTGCAACCAATATTTCAATAAGAAATGGGAAGCAGCAGAGGGGAAAGCTTCCGAGATGCCGAGCAATGCTGCCTGGTTCCACACTGCAATTCACAGGAACCACCGCCAGGAAAAGCAAGGAGCAATCTGACAGATCCGGTTTACCACAGAATGAAAGATTTATTTCCTCGTTTCATTCCAGTGCTTTTCCTTTTAAAGACTATTTACCAATCGTGACACTGTGATGGCCGGGAATCGAACCTAGGTCAATTGCTTGGAAGACAGCTCTGCTCCCCACTATCCCACCATCACCCTGCTCGCAGCTCCCTCCCCATTCCCAAACACACTTAACAAGGTCGTGATCATCACCAACTGGATTGGGGCTGAAATCCAAACATACACATCCTCTGTATCTAACCCAGTGATGGAGCTCTCCTGATTGAGTTTGATGTGAACAGGATGGGGGAAGTGGGAGATTTAATCAGTACCTAACGCCGAGCTCAAAATGGCCTGGGAATTTGAAATGCTGCAGTGTAGAGGGAGATTTACTCTGTATCTGACCCCATTCTCTACCTGCCCTGGGGATTTAAATGGGGACAGTTTAATGGGAGCTTTATTTTGTCTGGAACCCTGTGCTCCCTCTGCCCTGGGAGTGTTTGCTGGGAACACTGTCTAACCTCTGTGATATAGATCCTATGAAGATTGATGGGAGACAGTGTAAATGGAATTGTCAGGGTCCAATTCCTTCACGTGGATGAGAGAAGGTGAGAAAAATTGATGCCCGTGGGACTGAAGGGTCAGTAACAGAATGAAGACACCATTGGCTCAGAGACAGGAGACAGGATAGAGGGGAATGAGGGTTTCAGACTGGAGGGAGCTACAGGCACATACAAGTTGGGAACTGTTTTCAGTAAAAGGCAATTGATCCCAGGTCACTGCAGAGTGTGAGAATCTGATGCCTTTCCCTCACTATCCTCCTCCAATCCCTGGGAAGTTCTGCTCCCACACCATGTTCCACTGTTGACTGTGTTAGATATTTTGGTGCATTGGGGATAGGTTGATTTTAAACCTGAGATTTTAAGCTTGCCTTCAAAATGCTCTCGCTCCCCTTTCACGTGATCTTTTCTCTCTTTTATCCTGAGGAACTTTTGTTTGGAAATCTGCAACATGAAGATCCAAAAGGTTCAAGGCCAGGAAAGAACAACATCCAGAGGGGGAGCACGGGCCTGAGGCCTGAGGCCTGGTTGACAGGCTGCACCCCGTGGGGGCCCACGTGAGTTGTGTGTTTATTTACCCTGAGGTTTAATCTCCTCTGGGGGACCCTGGGTTTTAGGGGCCTCTGGCTAACTGGCTCCTGTCAGATTGTGGTCCTGTCATTTTTAAAACAGGTTTGAAGCCTGGGACTGAAGTATGTCAATTCCCAGGATCTGAGAGGCAGGACTGCCCTAGGGGGGAATTAAAACCCAAATGCTGTGACCCTCTCTGAAGACTTCTCATAAAGTCAGAGTGATGTGGGTTGTCGAGAGGGTACGATGAGAAAATTCAACAGTGAGAGAAAGAGAGTGAGAGAAACGTTTAAAAAATTGAGAGAGCAGGGGAAACAGAAGGGGAGAGAGAGAGAGAGACATTTTGAGATTGTGAAGTTGCTGCAATGTTTGATTCTGGGGTGACAGGAAATAATTAAACTGAAGCAGCATCACAGAGGGGAGAAATGGTCAGAGTCATTAGCTGCTGCTGCATTGGTGCATATGGGATCTTGCTGTGCACCAGCTCCCCCAATACTACCATTGCAGGCAGTGAGTGTTTTAATCAGCTAATCCATCATTTCAAAGTTTTTCCAAGGCTTTAGCATAAAAATGCAGCTCATTGCCCGATATATTTGTGTTTGGATGTTGCTGAGAGATTGTGTCACTGAGAGAGGAAAATCTAGAATCTTGCTGTGCAATCATTCTGTAATGATTTTCCTCCTTTCAACTAATGCTGTCTCTTTCCTCCCACGGGCCACTTGAAGATTCAAAGAGAGAAACTTTAGGATCAGGAGACCTTTGAACAACAGCTTTCTCCAGAGGGGACACGGTCTGAGGCCTGAGGCCTGGTTGATAGGCTGCACTGTGTGGGCAGGATTCTGTGTTTATTTACCTCAAGGATTAATCTCCTTTTGGGGACCCCGGGTTTTAGGGGCCTCTGGTTAATTGGCTCCTGTCAGATTGTGGCCCTGTTGGTTTTAAAACAGGTTTGAAGAGTGGGGTTAAAATAACCAGGGCCCTGGGATTTGACACAAACACATCAATCCCCAGTGAGTGTCTGACAAACAGGACTCCCCCAAAGAGGGAATTAAAACCTTAAATGAGAAACTCTACCCAAAGACTTGTTCTAATATCAGAGTTATACTACTTGTGGGATCTGGCTGTGTCTCAAACCACCTGCAGAGTGGCCTACATTGCAAGAAGGGTGACCAAATATGATAATCACATAAATAAGACCCAGGTTGGCCCAATCCCTGAGTATCTGGGAGGGGATCTCTCTTTCTCTCTCTCTCTCTCTCTCTCTCTCTCTCTGTCCCCTCTCTCACACCCTCTCCAGCTTCTTTTGTTGATATTTTAAACAAATAAAACCGTCCCACACACAGCAATGAGACTCGTGGGTATTTGAAATGGGAGAGAAGGAAATATTTTGCAGCATAAGGTGATATTTGAGACAAAGAGGTAAAAGAACACAAGATACACAGAGAGAGAGTGGGGGAAGGAGGGAGTGATAGAGGGATAAGATTGGGGGGGGGAGGAGCAGGGAAGGAGAGGGGGGAGGGAGGGGGGAGGAGGGGGAGGTGGGAGGGTGGAAAGGAAGGGGGGAAGGGGTGTAATGCGAGGTGGGGAAGGAGAGAGGGAGCAAGGAGAGGTGGGGAAGGGGGGGAGGAGAGAGGGGGTGAGGAGAGGGGGGCAAGGAAAAGGGAAGGAGAGGGGATGAAAGTAGAGACGGAGTAAGGTGAGGGGGAAGGAGAGGGGGGAAGGAGAGGGAGGGAAAGGGGGGGGAAGGAGAGGGGGGAAGGAGAGGGAGGGAAAGGGGGGAGGGAATGGGGGAAGGAGAGGGGGGAAGGAGAGTGGGGGAAGGGGGCGGACAGAGCGAGGGTGAAAGTAGAGACAGGGTAAGGAGAGGGGGAAGAATAGATGGGAAGGAGAGGGGGGGAGAGAAAGGGGTTTGAGAGTCGGGGGAAGGAGACCGGGGGAAGGAGAGGGGGGAAGAAGAGGGGGAAGGGGGCAAAGGTGAGTAGGGGAAAGGGGGGAAGTAGAGGGGGAAGGAGAGGGGCAAAGAGACGGCGGCAGAGAGTGGAGAGGAGAGATGTCAGAATGAGTTGTGGGAAGGAGAGAGGGGGAAGGAGCGGGAAGGGAGGGGATGATGAGGGGGGAAGGAGAGAGGGGGAAAGAGTGAGGGAAAGAGTGTGGTAAGGAGAGAGGGGAAGGGTGGAAGGAGTGGGGGGAAGGGCAAATGGACAGGGAGTGAAAGAGAGGGGGAGGAGGGTTGTCAGAAGGAGATAGAGTGAAGGGGGGCGAAGGAGAGGGCGAAACGTAGAGGTGGGGAAGGAGAGAGAGTGGAAGGAGAGGGGGAGAAGTGGAGAGTGGGGAAGGAGATGGGGGCGAAAGAGAGGGGAGGGAAGGGGAGAGGGGAAGGAGAGAGGGAAGGAAGGGGGAAGGAGAGAGGGGAGAAGGAGAGAGGGAAGGAAGGGGGAAGGAGAGAGGGGAGAAGGAGACGGCGGGGAAGGAGAGGGCGAAGGAGAGGGGGGAAGGAAAGAGGATAAGGAATGGGGAAAGAAAGAGAGAAAAGGAAGAGGGAAGGAGAGGGGGAAGGAGAGAGGGGAGAAGGAGAGAGGGAAGGAAGGGGGAAGGAGAGAGGGGAGAAGGAGACGGCGGGGAAGGAGAGGGCGAAGGAGAGGGGGGAAGGAAAGAGGATAAGGAATGGGGAAAGAAAGAGGGAAAAGGAAGAGGGAAGGAGAGGGGGAAGGAGAGAGGGGGCAAGTAGAGAGTGGGGAAGGACAGAGGAGTGGAAGGAGCAAGGGGGGAAGGAGACAGGGGCAAATGAGAGGAGGGGGAAGGGGAGAAGGGAAGGAGAGAGGGAAGGAAGGGGGAAGGAGAGAGGGGAGAAGGAGAGAGGGAAGGAAGGGGGAAGGAGAGAGGGGAGAAGGAGACGGGGAAAGGAGAGGGGGGAAGGAGAGGGGGGAAATAGAGAGGATAAGGAATGGGGAAAGAGAGAGGGAGAAGGAAGGGGGAAGGAGAGGGGGAAGGAGAGAGGGGGTAAAGGAGAGAGGGGAAGGAAGGGCCGAGGTGAGACGGGAGAAGGAGACAGTGGAGAAGGAGAGGGGGAAGGAAGGGGGAAGGAGATGGGGAGATGGAGAGGGGGGGAAGGAGATGGGGAGAAGGAGAGGGGCAAGGAAGGGGGAAGGAGAGGGGGAGAAGGAGAGGGGGTAAGGAAGAGGAAAGGAGAGAGACGAGAAGTAAGAGTGGAGAATGAGAGGGAGAAGGAGAGAGGCGGGAAGAAGGAGCAATGAAGTGGGGAGGAGGGAGGGGAAGGGGAGGTGGAAGGAGAGAGAGGAGAAGGAGAGACGGGAGAAAGAAAGGGGGGGAAGGAGAAAGGGGAGAATGAGAGAGGGGAGAATGAGAGGGGAAAGGAAGTGGGGAGAAAGAGAGAGCAGAAGAAAGGGGAAAGGAGAAAGGGGAAAAGGAGAGAGGGGAAGGAAGGGGGAAGGAGAGAGGGGAGAAGGAGAGGGGTTAAAGGAAGGGGGGTAGGAGAGAGGGGAAGGAAGGGTAAAGGAGAGAGGGAAGAAGGAGGGGCGTAAAGGAAGGGGGTAGGAGAGAGGGGAAGGAAGTGGGAAGGAGAGGTGGAGAAAGAGAGAGGTGGGAAGGAGGGAGAGAGAAAGGACAGAGGGGAAGAACCAGGGAAGGAGAGAGGAGAAGGAGAGGGGCAACGAGAGAAGGGAGAAGGCGTGGGTGGGGGGTGGGGGCGTAAATGAAGGAAAGGAGACAGGGAAGAAGGAGAGAGGGGAAAGGAAGGGGGAGGAGAGGGGGGAAGGATAGAGGGGAGGAAAGGCAGGGGGAAGAAGAGAGGGCTGACGGAGAGCGGGGAAGGAAGGGGGAAGGAGAGAGGGTAGAAGGAGAGAGGGTGAGGAAGGTAGAAGGAGAGAGGGGAGAAGGAGAGAAGGGAGAAGGAGGGGGGAGGAGTGGGGGAAGAAGAGAGGGGAGAAGGAGGGGTGGAAGGAAAAGGAAGGAGAGAGGGGAGAAGGGGGGGAAGGAAGGGGGAAGGAGAGAGGGGAGAAGGAGAGAGGGGAAAGGAAGGGGGAAAGAGATAGGGGAGAAGGAGGGGGGGAAGGAGAGGGGGAAGGAGGGGGGGGGAAGGAAGGGGGAAGTAGATGGGGGAAGGAGGGGGGAAGGAAGGGGGAAGGAGATAGGGGGAAGGGGGGAAAGGAAGGGGGGAGGAAGGAGGAAGGAGATGGGGGAGAAGGAGGTGGGAAGGAGATAGGGGGTAGGAAGGGGGAAGGAGATAAGCGGAAGGAGGGGGGAAGGAGATGGGGGAAGGAGATGGGGAGGAAGGAGGAAGGAGATGGGGGAGGAAGGGGGAAGGATGGGGGAAGGAGATGGGGAGAAGGAGATGGGGGAAGGAAGGGGGAAGTAGATGGGGGAAGGAGATGGGGGGAAGGAGATCGGGGGAGGAGATGGGGGAAGGAAGGGGGAAGGAGATAAGGGGGGAAGGAGGGGGGAAGGAGATAGGGAAAGGAAGGGGGAAGGAGATGGGGAAGGAGATAGGGGGGTAATGAGATGGGGGGAAGGAAGGGGGAAGGAGATAGGGGAAGGAGAGTGGGTAAGGAGATAAGGTGGAAGGAGAGGGGGGAAGGAGATAAGAGGGAAAGTGAGGGGGGAAGGAGATGGGGGGAAGGAGATGGGTGGGAAGGAGATGGGGGAAGGAGATGGGGGAAGGATGGGGGAAGGAGATGGGGGAAGGAGATGGGGGAAGGAGTGGGGAAGGAAGGGGGAAGGAGATGGGGGGAAGGAGGGGGGGAAGGAAGGGGGAAGGAGATGGAGGGGAAGGAAGGAGGAAGGAAGGGGAAGGAGAAGGGGGAAGGAAGGGGGAATAAAGAGAGGGGAAGGGGGACTGGAAGGGGGAAAGAGAGAGGGGGAAAGGAGTGGGAGAAAGGAGAGGGGGGAAAGAAGGGAGAAGGAGATGGGGGAAGGATGGGGGAAGGAATGGGGAAGGAGATAGGGGGAAGGAATGGGGAAGGAGATGGGGGGAAGGAAGGAGGAAGGAAGGGGAAGGAGAAGGGGGAAGGAAGGGGGAATAGAGAGAGGGGAAGGGGGATGGAAGGGGAAGGAGAGAGGGGGAAGGAGAGGGGGGTTGAAGGAGATAAGGGGGAAGGAGACGGGGGAAGGGGATAAGGGGGAAGGAAATGGGGGGGAAGGAGATGGGGGATGGAGGGGGGGAACGGAGATGGGGGAAGGGGATAGGGGAGGAAGGAGATGGGGGAAGGAGATGGGGGGAAGGAGATGGGGGAAGGAGTGGGGGAGGAAGGGAGAAGGAGATGGGGGGAAGGAAGGTGGAAGGAAGGGGGAAGGAGAAGGGGGGAAGGGAGGGGGGAAGGAAGGGGGAAGGTGAGAGGGGGGAAGGAGAGTGGGGAAGGAACGGGGAAGGAGAGAGGGGAGAAGGAGAGGGGGGAGGAAGGGGGAAGGAAAGAGGGGAGAAGGAGAGGGGGGAAGGAAGGGGGAAGGAGAGGGGGGAAGGAGAGAGAGGGGAAGGAGAGGTGTGGAAGGAAGGGAAAGGAGGGGGGAAGGAAGGGGGAAGGAAGGGGGAAGGAGAGGGTGGAAGTAGATGGGGAAAGGGGAGGGGGGAAGGAGGGAGCGAAGGGGATGGGGGGAAGGAAAATGGGGGGAAGGGGAGAAGGAGATGGGGGAAGGGGGGGAAGGAGGGGGGAAAGGAGATAGAACATAGAACATAGAACAATACAGCGCAGTACAGGCCCTTCGGCCCTCGATGTTGCGCCGATCAAAGCCCACCTAACCTACACTAACCCACTATCCTCCATATACCTATCCAATGCCCGCTTAAATACCCATAAAGAGGGAGAGTCCACTACTGCTACTGGCAGGGCATTCCATGATCTTACGACTCGCTGAGTGAAGAACCTACCCCTAACATCAGTCCTATATCTACCCCCCCTTAATTTAAAGCTATGCCCCCTTGTAATAGCTGACTCCATACGTGGAAAAAGGTTCTCACTGTCAACCTTATCTAACCCCCTAATCATCTTGTACACCTCTATCAAATCACCCCTAAACCTTCTTTTCTCCAAAGAAAACAACCCCAAGTGCCTCAGCCTTTCCTCATAGGATCTTCCTACCATACCAGGCAACATCCTGGTAAACCTCCTCTGCACCCGTTCCAGTGCCTCCACATCCTTCCTATAGTATGGCGACCAAAACTGCACACAATATTCCAGAAGCGGCCGCACCAGAGTCTTATACAACTGCAGCATGACCTCAGGACTCCGGAACTCAATTCCTCTACCAATAAAAGCCAGTACGCCATATGCCTTCTTCACTGCACTATTTACCTGGGTGGCAACTTTCAGAGATCTGTGTACATGGACACCAAGATCCCTCTGCTCTTCCACACTACCAAGTAGTCTACCATTAGCCCAGTAATCCATCTTTTTATTACTCTTACCAAAGTGAATCACTTCACACTTAGCTACATTGAACTCCATTTGCCACCTTTCTGCCCAGCTCTGCAGCTTCTCTATATCCCGCTGTAACCTGCCATATCCTTCCTCACTGTCTACAACTAGACTAGATGTGGGGGAAGGAAGGAGATGTGGGGGAAGGAAGGAGATGGGGGGAAGGAAGGTAATGAGAGGGAAGGAGGGGGAGAAGGAGGTGGGGAAGGATGGAGGTGGGGAATGAGAGGTGGGGAAGGAGGGGAGAAGGAGAGGGGGGAAGGAAGGAGATTGGGGGAAGGGGGAAGTAGAGGGGAAAGGATGGAGATGGAGGAAGGAGGGTGGGAAGGAGGGGGGGTCGAAAGGAATGTGATGGCGGGGAAGGAGAGGGGGGAAAGAGAGGGGGGAAGGAGGGGGTGAAGGAAGTTGGTGGGGAAGGAGGGAGGAAAGGGGGAAGGAGAGGCGGGAAGGAAGGACATTGGGGGGAAGGAGGGGGGAAGGAGATTGGGGGTGGAGGGGGAAGGAGAGGGGGAAGGAAGGAGATGGGGAAGGAGGGGGTAAAGAAGGAGAGGGGGAGGAAGGAGAGGAGGTGAGGGAAGGAGGGGGGAGGGAAGGAGGGGGAAGGAAGGAGATGGGGAAGGAGAGTGGGGGAAGGAAGGGGGAAGGAGATGGTGGAAAGGAGATTGGGGTGGAAGGAAGGTGGTAGGAGATAGGGGGGAAGTAGATGGGGGGAAGAAGGGGGAAGTAGATGGGGGGAAGGAGATGGGGGAAGGAATGGGGAAAGGAGATATGGGGAAAGGAAATGGGGGAAAGGAGAGGGGAAGGAGATGGGGAAAGGAGAGGGAGGAAGGAGATAGGAGGGAAGGAGATGGGGAAGGAAGGGGGAAGGAGATGGGGGGAAGGAGATAGGGGGAAGGAAGGGGGAAGGAGATAGGGGAGGAGGAGATAAGGGGGGAAGGAAAGGGGAAGGAGATGGGGAAGGAGAGGGATGGAAGGAGATAGGGGAGAAGGAGACAGGGGTGAAGGAAGGGGGAAGGAGATAGGGGGGAAGGAAGGGGGAAGGAGATGGGGTGTAGGAAGGGGGAAGGTGATGGGAGGGAAGGAAGGGGGAAGGAGATGGGGTGTAGGAAGGGGGAAGGTGATGGGAGGGAAGGAAGGGGAAAGGAGATGGGGGAAGGAGATGGGGGAAGGAGAGGGGGAAGGAAGGGGGAAGGAGATGGGGGGAAGGAAATGGGAGTGAAGGAAGGGGGAAGGAGATAGGGGAGAAGGAGATGGGGGAAGGAAGGGGGAAGGTGATAGGGGGAAGGAAGGGGGAAGGAGATGGGGGAATGAAGGGGGAAGGAGATTGGGGAAGGAGAGGGGGAAAGAAGGGGGAAGGAGATAGGGGGAAGGAGGTGGGGCAAGGAAGGGGGAAGGAGATGGGGGAAGGAGATTGGGGGAAGGAGGGGGCAGGAGATAGGGGAAGGAGAGGGAGGAAGGAGATAGGGTAGAAGGAGATGGGGGATGGAAGGGGGCAGGAGATGGGGGGAAAGAGATGGGGGGGAGGAGATGGGGGGTAGGAAGGGGTCAGGAGATGGGAGGGAAGGAAGCGGGAAGGAGATGGGGAGGAAGTAGAGGGGGGAGGAAGGGGGAAGGAGATGGGGGGAAGGAAATCAGGGGGGAAGGAAGGGGGAAGGAGATAGTTGGAAGGAGATAGGGGGAAGGAGTTAAGGGGGTAGGAGATCGGGAGAAGGAGATGGGGGATAAGGAAGGAGATGGGAGGGAAGGAAGGGGAAAGGAGATGGGGGAAGGAGAAGGGGGAAGGAATGGGGAAGGAGATGGGGGAAGGAGATGGGGGAAGGAGAGGGGGAAGGAGATAGGGGAGAAGGAGATAGGAGGGGAAGGAAGGGGAAAGGTGATAGGGGAAGGAAGGGGAAGGTGATGAGGGAAGGATGTAGGGGGTAAGGAGATAGGGGGGAAGGAGATTGGGGGAAGTAAGGGAGAAGGAGATGGGAGAGAAGGAGATAGGAGGGGAAGGAAGAGGGAAAGAGATATGGGGGAAAGAGAGTGGGGGAAGGAAGGGGGAAGGAGATGGTGGAAAGAGATCGAGGGGGAAGGAGATAGGTGGGAAAGGAAGGGGGAAGGAGATGGGGGAAGGAGATTGGGGCAGAAGGAAGGGGGAAGGAGATAGGGGTGAAGTAGATGGGGGAAGAAGGGGGAAGGAGATGGGGGAAGGAGATGTGGGAAGGAGATGGGGGAAGGAGATGGGGGAAGGATGGGGGAAGGAGATGGGGGAAGGAGAGGGGGATGGAGTGGGGGAAGGAGATGGGGGAAGGAAATAGGGGGAAGGAGATAAGGGTAGGAGATAGGGGAGAAGGAGATGGGGGAAGGAAGGGGGAAGGAGATAGGGGAGAGGACAGGGGGGAAGGAAGGGGGAAGGAGATGGGGAATGAGGGGGAAGGAGATGGGGTGTAGGAGGGGGAAGGTGATGGGAGGGAAGGATGGGGGAAGGAGATGGGGGGAAGGAATGGGGAGGGAGGAAGGGGGAAGGAGGATGGGAGGATGGGGGAAGGAAGGGGAGGATGATGGGGGATGGTGATGGGGAAGGAGATGGGGGGATGGAAGGGGAAGGAGATGGGGGGAAGGAAAGGGGGGAAGGGGAGATAGGGGGGAAGGAGATAGGGGGAAGGATGAGTGGGGAAGGAGATGGGGGAAGGAAGGGGGAAGGAGATGGGGGGAAGGAGAGGGGAGGAAGGAGATAGGGAAGAAGGAGATGGGGGAAGGAAGGGGGCAGGAGATGGAGGGAAGGAGATGGTGGGGTAGGAAGGGGCAGGAGAAGGGAGGGAGGGAAGCGGGAAGGAGATGGGGGGAGGATGCAGAGGGGGAGAGGAAGGGGGAAGGAGATAGGGGAGAAGGAGATGGGGGGTAGGAGATAGGGGAGAAGGAGGTAGGGGGAAGGAGATGGGGGGAAGGAGATGGGGAATAGTAAGGGGGAAGGAGATGGGAGGAAGGAAGGGGGAAGGAGATGGGGGGAGGAGATGGTGGGAAGGAGATGGGGGGAAGGAGATGGGGGGAAGGAGATAGGGGGAAAGATATAGGGGAGAAGGAGGTGGGGGGAAGGAAGGGGGAAGGAGATAGAGGGGAAGGAGATGGGGCAGTAGGAAGGGGGAAGGAGATGGGAGGATGGAGATAAGGGGGAAGGAGATGGGGGAAGGAGATAAGGGGGAAGGAGAGAAGGGGAAGGAGAGGGGGGAAGGAGATAAGGGGGAAGGAGAGAAGGGGAAGGAGAGGGGGAAGGAGATAAGGGGTTAGGAGATGGGGAGAAGGAGAAAGGGGGAAGGAAGGGGAAGGAGATGGGGGAAAGGAGAGGGGGCAAGGAGATAGGGGAGAATGAGATGGAGGAAGGAAGGGGGAAGGAGATAGGGGGAAGGAGATGGGGGGAAGAAAGGGGGAAGGAGATGTGGGGGAAGGAATGGGAAGGAGATGGGGGGAAGGAGAGGGGGCAGGAAGGGGGAAGGAGAAGGGAGAAGGAAGGAGGCAGGAGATGGGGGAAGGAGATGAGGGGTAGGAAGGGGGCAGGAGAAGGGAGGGAAGGAAGCGGGAAGGAGATGGGGGGAGGATGGAGAGGGGGAGAGGAAGGGGGAAGGAGATAGGGGAGAGGAGATGGGGGTAGGAGATGGGGTATAGTAAGGGGGACGGAGATGGGAGGGAAGGAAGGGGGAAGGAGTAAGGGGAGAAGGAGATAGGGGGAAGGAGATAGGGGGAAGGAGATAGGGGAATAGGAAGTGGGAAGGAGAGGGGAAGGAAGGAGGGGAAGGAGATGGGGGGAAGGAGAGGGGGCAGGAAGGGGGAAGGAGATGGGAGAAGGAAGGAGGCAGGAGATGGGGGAAGGAGATGGGGGAAGGAAGGGGAAAGGTGATGGGGGAAAGAAGGGGGAAGGAGATGGGGGGAAGGAGATAGGGGGGGGGGGAAGGGATGGGGGAAGGAGATGGGGGGGAAGGAGATGGGGGAAGGAGATGGGGGAAGGAGATGAGGGGTGGAAGAGGGGAAGGAGATAGGGGGAAGGAGATGGGGGAATGAGGGGGGAAGGAGATGGGCGGGAGGAAGGGGGAAGGAGATGGGGGAAGGAGAGGGAGGAAGGAAATACGGGAGAAGTAAATGGGGGAAGGAAGGGGGAAGTAGATGGGGGAAGGAGATAGGGAGGAAGGCGATAAGGGGGTAGGAAATAGAGGAGAAGGAGATAGTGGGGAAGGAAGGGTGAAGGAGGTAGGGGAGAAGGAGATAGGGGGAAGGAAGGGGGAAGGAGATAGGGAAGAAGGAGATGGGGAGGAAGGGGGAAGGAGATAGGGGGAAGGAGAGGGGGAAGGAGGGGGGAAGAAGATTGGGGAAAGGAAAGGGGAAGGAAGGGGGAAGGAGATGGGGTGAAGGAGATTGGGGGGAAGGAAGTGGTAGGAGATGGGGGAAGGAGAGGGAGGAAGGAGATAGGGAAGAAGGAGATGGGGGAGGAAGGGGGAAGGAGATGGGGGAAGGAGATGGGGGGAAGGAAGGCAGAAGGAGATAGTGGGGAAGGATATGGGGGGGAAGGAAGGGGGATGGAGATGGGGGAAGGAGATGGGGGTAAGGAAGGGGGAAGGAGATGGGGGAAGGAGATAGGGAAGGAACGAAGGGGGAAGGAGATAGGGGGAAAGAGATAGGGGGGAAGGAAGGGGGAAGGAGATGGGGGAAGGAGATAGGGAAGGAACGAAGGGGGAAGGAGATGGGGGAAAGAGATAGGGGGGAAGAAAGGGGACGGAGATAGGGGAAGGAGATGTGGGGAAGGAGGGGGGAAGGAGATGGGGGAAGGAAGTGATAAGAAGATGGGGGGAAGGAGATGGGAGGAAGGAAGGGGGAAGGAGATAGTGGAGAAGGAGTTGCGGGGTAAGGAAGGGGGAAGGAGATGGTGGAAGGAGATCGAGGGGGAAGGAGGTAGGTGGGGAAGGAAGGGGGAAGGAGATGGGGGAAGGAGATGGGGGAAGGAAGGGGGAAGGAAGGGGGAAGGAGATGGGGGAAGGAGATAGGGGGGAAGGAGATGGGGGAAGGAAGGGGGAAGGAGATGGGGGAAGGAGATAGGGGGGAAGGAGATGGGGGAAGGAAGGGGGAAGGAGATGGGGGAAGGAGATGGGGGGAAGGTGATGGGGGAAGGAAGGGGAAGGAGATTGGGGGGAAGGAGATGGGGGAAGGAAGGGGGAAGGAGATGGGGGAAGGAGATAAGGGGGTAGGAGCTAGGGGAGAAGGAGATGGGGGAAGGAAGGGGGAAGGAGGTAGTGGATAAGGAGAAAGGAGGAAGGGAGAAGGAGGTGGAGGAAGGAGAGGGGGGAAGGAGATAGGGGAGAAGGAGATAGGGTGGAAGGAAGTGGGAAGGAGATGGGGGTGTAGGAAGGGGGAAGGAGAGGGGAGGGAAGGAAGGGGAAAGGAGATGGGGGAAGGAGAAGGGGGAAGGAAGGGGGAAGGAGATGGGGGGAAGGAGATGGGGGGAAGGAGATAAGGGTTAGGAGATAGGGAAGAAGGAGATGGGGGAGGAAGGGGGAAGGAGATAGGGGAGAAGGAGAAAGGGGGGAAGGAAAGGGGAAGGAGATAGGGGAAGGAGTTGCGGGGTAGGAAGGTGGAAGGAGATGGGAGGGACGGAAGGAGGAAGGAGATGGGGGAAGGAGTTGGGGGGGTAGGAAGGGGGAAGGAGATGGGAGGGACGGATGGGGAAGGAGATGGGGGAAGGAGATAGGGGAAAGGAGATGGGGGGAAGGAATGGGGAAAGGAGATGTCTAAGGAGTTGGGGGGGAAGGAGGAGGGAAGGAGATGGGGGAAAGGAGAGGAGGAAGGAGATAGGGGAGAAGGAGAAAGGGGGGAAGGAAAGGGGAAGGAGATAGGGGAATGAGATGTGGGGAAGGAAGGGGGAAGGAGCTAGGGGGAAGGAGAAAGGGGAAGGAGATGGGGGAAGGAAGTTGGGGGGGTAGGAAGGGGGAAGGAGATGGGAGGGAGGATGGGGAAGGAGATGGGGGAAGGAGATAGGGGAAAGGAGATGGGGGAAGGAATGGGGAAAGGAGATGTCTAAGGAGTTAGGGGGGAAGGAGGAGGGAAGGAGATGGGGGAAAGGAGAGGGAGGAAGGTGATAGGGGAGAAGGAGATGGGGGAAGGAAGGGGGAAGGAGATGGGGGAAGGAGATAGGGGGAAGAGATAAGTGGGTAGGAGGTAGGGAAGAAGGAGATGGGGGAGAAGGGGAAGGAGATAGGGGAGAAGGAGATGGGGAAGGAAGGGGGAAGGAGATAGGGGAGAAGGAGAAAGGGGGAAGGAAGAAGGAGATGGGGAAGGAGAGGGTGGGAAGGAGATGGGGAGAAGGAGATGGGGGATGAAGGGGGAAGGAGATGGGGGTGTTGGAAGGGGGAAGGAGATGGGAGGGACGGAAGGGGGAAGGAGATGGGGGAAGGAGAAGTGGGAAGGAAGGGGAAGCAGATAGGGGGAAGGAGACGGGGGGGAAGGAAGGGGGAACAAGATGGGGGGAAGGAGAGGGGGGAAAGAAGGGGGAAGGAGATAGTGGGGAAGGAGATGGGGGAAGGGGAAGGAGATTGGGGGAAGGAGGTAGGGGGGAAGGAGATGTGGGGGGAGGAGAGGGGGAAGGAGATGGGGGGAAGGAAGGGGGAAGGAGATGGGGGAAGGAAGTGGGAAGGAGATGGGGAAGGAGATGGGGGGAAGGAACGGGGAAGGAGATGGGGGAAGGAGATGGGGGAAGGAACGGGGAAGGAGATGGGGGAAGGAGAGGGAGGAAGAAAATAAGGGAGAAGGAGATGGGGGTAGGAAGGGGAAAGGAGATAGAGGGAAGGAGATAGGGGGGAAGGATATGGGGGAAAGGAAGGGGGAAGGAGATGGGGAAGGAGATAGGGGGAAGGAGATAGGAGGGAAGGAAGGGGGAAGGAGATGGGGGAAGGAGATTGGGGCAGAAGGAAGGGGGAAGGAGATAGGGGTGAGGAGATAGGGGTGGAAGGAATGGGGGAAGGAGATGGGGGAAGGAGATGGGGGGAAGGAGATGGAGGAAGGAGATAGGGAAGAAGGAGATGGGGGAAGGAAGGGGGAAGGAGATAGGGGGAATGAGATAAGTGGGTAGGAGATAGGGGAGGAGGACATAGGGAAGGAAGGGGAAAGGAGATGGGGAGAAGGAGATAGGGAGGAAGGAAGGGGAAAGGAGATAGGAAGAAGGAGAAAGGGAGAAGGAAGTTAGAAGGAGATGGGGAACGAAGGGGTAAGGAAGGGGGAAGGATTTAGCGGAGAAGGAGATGGGAGGAAGGAAGGGGAAAGGTGATAGGGGAAGGAGATGGGGGGAAGGAGATAGGGAGGAAGGAAGGGGGAAGGAGATAGGGAAGAAGGAGAAAGGGGGAAGGAAGTTAGAAGGAGATGGGGAAGGAAGGGGGTAAGGAAGAGGGAAGGATTTAACGGAGAAGGAGATGGGGGAAGGAAGGGGAAAGGTGATAGGGGAAGGAGATGGGCGGAAGGAGGAAAGGGGGAAGGAAGTGAAAGGAGATGGGGGAAGGAGGGGGGTAAGGAAGGGGGAAGGATTTAGGGGAGAAGGAGATGGGGGAAAGGAAGGGGAAAGGTGATAGGGCGAAGGAGATGGGGGGTAGGAAGGGGGAAGGAGATGGGGGTGGGAAGGGGAAGGAGAGGGGAGGGAAGGAAGGGGAAGGAGATGGGGAAAGGAGAGGGGGAGAAGGAGATGGGGGGAAGGAAAGGGGAAGGTGAAAGGGGAAGGAAGGGAGAAGGAGATGGGGGGAAGGGAGATGGGGTGGGTAGGAAGGGGAAGGAGATGGAAGGGAAGGACAGAAGGAGGAAGTAGATAGAGGGACGGAGATAGGGGGTAGGAGATCGGGGAAAAGGAGATGGGGGGAAGGAGATGGAGGGGAAGGAGATGGGGGAAGGAGATAGGGGGAAGGAGATGGGGGAAGGAGATGGGGGGGGAAGTAGATAGGGGAAGGAGATACGGGGAAGGAGATGGGGAAGGAAGGGAGAAGGAGATGGGGGGAAGAATATGGGGGAGAAGGATGGGGAAGGAGATAGGGGGAAGAAGATGGGGAAAGGAAGGGGGGATGAGATAGGGGAACGAGATATGGGGGCAAGGAGGTGGGAAGGGGTTGGGGGAAGGAGATGGGGCGAAGGAGATGGGGAGAAGGGGATCTGGGGAATAAGATAGCGGAGAAGGAGACGGGGTAAGGAAGGGGGAAGGAGATGAGGGAAGGAGAGTGGGGGAAGGAAGGGGGAAGGAGATGGGTGAAGGAAGGGGGAAGGAGAGAGGGGGGAAGTAAGGGGGAAGGGATAGAGGGGTAGGAAGGGGGAAGGAGATGGGGAAGGAGAGCGGGGAAGGAAGGGGGTAGAAGATGGTGGAAGGAGATCGAGGAGGAAGCAGATAGGTGGGGAAGGAAGGGGAAGGAGATCGGGGGAAGGAGATGGGGGAAGGAAGGGGGAAGGAGACAGGGGGAAGGAGGTGGGGGGAAGGACGGGGAAGGAGATGGGGGAAGGAGATAGGGTTAAGGAGATAGGAGGGGAAGGAAGGGGAAGGAGATGGGGAAACGAGATAGGGGGAAGGAGATAGGAGGGGAAGGAAGGGGGAAGGAGATGGGGAAACGAGATAGGGGGAAGGAGATAGGAGGGGAAGGAAGGGGGAAGGAGATGGGGGAAGGATATGGGGGGAAGGAAGGGTGAAGTAGATGGGGGGAAAGGAGAGGGAGGAAGGAGATGGGGAGAAGGAGATGGGGGAAAGAAGGGGGAAGGAGATAGAGGGAAGGAGATCGGGAGGAAGGAGTTAAGGGGGTAGGAGATAGGAGGGGAAGGAAGGTGGAAGGAGATAGGGGAGAAGGAGATAGGGAGGAAGGAAGCGGAAAGGAGGTAGGGAAGAAGGAGAAAGGGGGAAGGAAGTTAGAAGGAGATGGGGAAGGAAGGGGGTAAGGAAGAGGGAAGGATTTAACGGAGAAGGAGATGGGGGAAGGAAGGGGAAAGGTGATAGGGGGAAGGAGATGGGCGGAAGGAGAAAGGGGGAAGTAAGTGAGAAGGAGATGGGGGAAGGAGGGGGGTAAGGAAGGGGGAAGGATTTAGGGGAGAAGGAGATGGGGGAAGGAAGGGGAAAGGTGATAGGGGGAAGGAGATGGGGGGTAGGAAGGGGGATGGCGTTAGGGGAAGGAGATGGGGGAAGGAGGGGGGAGGAGATGGGGGAAGGAGGGGTAAGGAAATGCGGGAAGGATATAGGGGGGAAGGAGATGGGGGAAGGAGATGGGGGAAGGAAGGAGGAAGGAGATGGGGGAAGGAGAGTGGGGGAAGTAGTAGGGGGAAGGAGCTAGGGGGAAGGAGATGGGGGAAGGAAGGGAGAAGGAGATGGGGGGAAGAATATGGGGGGAGAAGGATTGGGGAAGGAGAGAGGGGGGGAAGGAGATGGGGAGAAGGGGATCTGGGGGAATAAGATAGCGGAGAAGGAGACGGGGGTAAGGAAGGGGGAAGGAGATGAGGGAAGGAGAGTGGGGGAAGGAAGGGGGAAGGAGATGGGGGAAGGAGATGGGGGAAGGAAGGGGAAGGAGAGAGGGGGGAAGTAAGGGGGAAGGGGATAGAGGGGAAGGAAGGGGAAGGAGATGAGGGAAGGAGAGTGAGGGAAGGAAGGGGGAAGGAGATGGGGGAAGGAGATGGGGAAGGAAGGGGGAAGGAGAGAGGGGGGAAGTAAGGGGGAAGGGGATAGAGGGGTAGGAAGGGGGAAGGAGATGGGGAAGGAGAGCGGGGGAAGGAAGGGGGTAGAAGATGGTGGAAGGAGATCGAGGAGGAAGCAGATAGGTGGGGAAGGAAGGGGGAAGGAGATCGGGGGGAAGGAGATGAGGGAAGGAAGGGGGAAGGAGACAGGGGGAAGGAGGTGGGGGGAAGGACGGGGAAGGAGATGGGGAAACGAGATAGGGTTAAGGAGATAGGAGGGGAAGGAAGGGGGGAAGGAGATGGGGGAAGGATATGGGGGGAAGGAGGGGTGAAGTAGATGGGGGGAAAGGAGAGGGAGGAAGGAGATGGGGAGAAGGAGATGGGGGAAGGAAGGGGGAAGGAGATAGACGGAAGGAGATCGGGAGGAAGGAGTTAAGGGGGTAGGAGATAGGAGGGGAAGGAAGGTGGAAGGAGATAGGGGAGAAGGAGATAGGGAGGAAGGAAGCGGAAAGGAGATAGGGAAGAAGGAGAAAGGGGGAAGGAAGTTAGAAGGAGATGGGGAAGGAAGGGGGTAAGGAAGAGGGAAGGATTTAACGGAGAAGGAGATGGGGGAAGGAAGGGGAAAGGTGATAGGGGGAAGGAGATGGGCGGAAGGAGAAAGGGGGAAGTAAGTGAGAAGGAGATGGGGGAAGGAGGGGGGTAAGGAAGGGGGAAGGATTTAGGGGAGAAGGAGATGGGGGAAGGAAGGGGAAAGGTGATAGGGGGAAGGAGATGGGGGGTAGGAAGGGGGATGGCGTTAGGGGGAAGGAGAAAGGGGGAAGGAGATGGGGGTAAGGAGTTGAGGGGTAGGAAGGGGGAAGGAGATGGGAGGGACGGAAGGGGGATGGAGATGGGGGAAGGAGATAGGGGAAAGGAGATGTGGGGAAGGAGATAGGGGGAAGGAGATGGGGGAAGGAGAGTGGGGGAAGTAGTAGGGGGAAGGAGCTAGGGGGAAGGAGATGGGGGAAAGAAGGGAGAAGGAGATGGGGGGAAGAATATGGGGGGCGAAGGATTGGGGAAGGAGAGAGGGGGGGAAGGAGATGGGTGAAGGAAGGGGGAAGGAGATGGGGGAAGGAGGGGGGAGGAGATGGGGGAAGGAGGGGTAAGGAAATGGGGGAAGGATATAGGGGGGAAGGAAGGGGGAAGGAGATGGGGGGAAGGAGCTGGAGGAAAGAGGTAGAAGGGGTAGGAAGGGGGAAGGAGATGGAGAAAAGAGATGGGGGAAGGAGAGGGAGGAAGGAAATAAGGGAGAAAGAGATGGGGGGATGGAGAGGGGGAAGGAGATGGGGGATGGAAGGAGGAAGGAGATGGGGGAAGGAGAGGGAGGAAGGAAATAAGGGAGAAAGAGATGGGGAAGGACATGGGGAGAAGGAGATGGGGGAGGAAGGGGAAGGAAATAGGGGGGAAGGAGAGTGGGGGAAGGAAGGGGGAAGGAGATGGTGGACAGAGATCGAGGGGGAAGGAGATAGAGGGGGAAGAAGATAGGGGGAAGGCGATGGGGGCAAGGAATGGGGGAAGGAGATAGGGGAGAAGGAGATGGGGGAAGGAAGGGGGAAGGAGATGGGGGAAGGAGAAAGGGGAAGGAAGGGGGAAGGAGATGGGGGAAGGAGATGGGGGAAGGAGATGGGGGAAGGAGATGGGGAAGGAGATGGGGGATGGAAAGGGGAAGGAGATGGGGGAAGGGGATAGGGGAAGGAGATGGGGAAGGAGATGGGGGAAGGAGATGGGGGATGGAAAGGGGAAGGAGATGGGGGAAGGGGATAGGGGAAGGAGATGGGGGAAGGAGATAAGGGGGTAGGAGATGGGGAGAAGGAGATGGGGAAGGAAGGGGAAGGAAATAGGGGGGAAGGAGAGTGGGGGAAGGAAGGGGGAAGGAGATGGTTGACAGAGATCGAGGGGGAAGGAGATAGAGGGGGAAGAAGATAGGGGGAAGGAGATGGGGGCAAGGAATGGGGGAAGGAGATAGGGAGAAGGAGAAAGGGGGAAGAAAGGGAGAAGGAGATGGGAGGAAGGAGAGAGGGGGAAGGAGATAGGGAGAAGGAGATGGGGAAGGAAGGGGGAATGCGATGGGGGTGGGAAGGGGGAAGGAGAGGGGAGGGAAGGAAGGGAAGGTGATGGGGAAAGGGAGATAGGGGAGAAGGAGATAGGGGGGAAGGAAAGGGGAAGGTGAAAGGGGGAAGGAAGGGAGATGGAGATGGGGGAAAGGAGATGGGGGAAGGAGAGTGAGGGAAGGAAGGGGGAAGGAGATAGGGGGAAGGAGATGGGGGAAGGAAGGGGGAAGGAGACGGGGGAAGGAGATGGGGGAAGGAAGGGGAAGGAGAGAGGGGGGAAGTAAGGGGGAAGGGGATAGAGGGGTAGGAAGGGGGAAGGAGATGGGGAAGGAGAGTGGGGGAAAGAAGGGGGGAGAAGATGGTGGAAGGAGATCGAGGAGGAAGCAGATAGGTGGGGAAGGAAGGGGGAGGAGATCGGGGGGAAGGAGATGGGGGAAGGAAGGGGGAAGGAGACAGGGGGAAGGAGGTGGGGGGAAGGACGGGGAAGGAGATGGGGAAACGAGATGGGGGGAGGAGATAGGAGGGGAAGGAAGGGGAAGGAGATGGGGGGAAGGAGGGGGGAAGTAGATGGGGGAAAGGAGAGGGAGGAAGGAGATAGGGGAGAAGGAGATGGGGGAAGGAAGGGGGAAGGAGATAGAGGGAAGGAGATCGGGAGGAAGGAGTTAAGGGGGTAGGAGATAGGAGGGGAAGGAAGGTGGAAGGAGATAGGGGAGGAAGGAGATAGGAGGAAGGAAGCGGAAAGGAGATAGGGAAGAAGGAGAAAGGTTGAAGGAAGTTAGAAGGAGATGGGGAAGGAAGGGGGTAAGGAAGGGGGAAGGATTTAGCGGAGAAGGAGATGGGGGAAGGAAGGGGAAAGGTGATAGGGGGAAGGAGATGGGCGGAAGGAGAAAGGGGGAAGAAAGTGAGAAGGAGATGGGGTAAGGAGGTGGGTAAGGAAGGGGGAAGAATTTAGGGGAGAAGGAGATGGGGGAAGGAAGGGGGAAAGGTGATAGGGGGAAGGAGATGGGGGTAGGAAGGGGGATGGCGTTAAGGGGAAGTAGAAAGGGGGAAGGAGATGGGGGTAAGGAGTTGGGGGGTAGGAAGGGGGAAGGAGATGGGAGGGACGGAAGGGGGATGGAGATGGGGGAAGGAGATAGCGGAAAGGAGATGTGGGGAAGGAGATAGGGGGAAGGAGATGGGGGAAGGAGAGTGGGGGAAGGAGATGGGGGAAGGAGATGGGGGAAGGAGAGTGGGGGAAGTAGTAGGGGGAAGGAGCTAGGGGGAAGGAGATGGGGGAAGGAAGGGAGAAGATGGGGGGAAGAATATGGGGGGCGAAGGATTGGGGAAGGAGAGAGGGGGGAAGGAGATGGGGGAAGGAAGGGGGAAGGAGATGGGGGAAGGAGATGTGGGGAAGGAGATGGAGGGGAAGGAGATGGGGGGAAGGAGATAGGGGGAAGGAGATGGGGAAGGAGAGTGGGGGAAGTAGTAGGGGGAAGGAGCTAGGGGGAAGGAGATGGGGGAAGGAAGGGAGAAGGAGATGGGGGGGATGAATATGGGGGGAGAAGGATTGGGGAAGGAGAGAGGGGGGAAGGAGATGGGGGAAGGAAGGGGGAAGGAGATAGGGGGAAGGAGATGGGGGAAGGAGGGGGGAGGAGATGGGGGAAGGAGGGGTAAGGAAATGGGGGAAGGATATAGAGGGGAAGGAAGGGGGAAGGAGATGGGGGGGAAGGAGCTGGAGGAAAGAGGTGGAAGGGGTAGGAAGGGGGAAGGAGATGGGGAAAAGAGATGGGGGAAGGAGAGGGTGGAAAGGAGATGGGGGATGGAAGGAGGAAGGAGATGGGGGAAGGAGAAGGGGGAAGGCGATAGGGGAGAAGGAGATGGGGGAAGGAAGGGGGAATGAGATGGGGGTGGGAAGGGGGAAGGTGAGGGGAGGGAAGGAAGGGGAAGGAGATGGGGAAAGGAGATAGGGGAGAAGGAGATGGGGGGGAAGGAGATTGGGGCGGAAGGAAAAGGGGAAGGAGATAGGGCGGAAGGAGATGGGGGGAAGGAAGGGAGAAGGAGATGCGGTAAGGGGATGGGGAAGGAGATGGGGGGAATGAAGGGGGAAGGAGATAGGGGAGAAGGAGATGGGGGAAGGAAGGGGAAAGGTGATAGGGGGAAGGAAGGGGGAAGGAGATGGGGGCAGGATAGAGCGGAAGGAGATGGGGGGAAGGAGATAGGGGGGAGGAGATAAGTGGGTAGGAGATTGGGGAGGAGGAGATGGGGGAAGGAAGGGGGAAGGAGATGGGGAAGGAGATAGGGGGAGGAGATAAGGGGGTAGGAGATAGGGGAGAAGGAGATAAGGGGGAAGGAGAGGGGTGAAGGAGATGGGGGAAGGAAGGGGGAAGGAGTTGGGGGTGTAGGAAGGGGGAAGGTGATGGGAGGGATGGAAGGGGTAACGAGATGGGGGAAGAAGAAGGGGAAGGAAGGTGGAAGGAGATGGGGGTAGGAGATGGGGAAAGGAATGGGGAAGGATATGGGGAAAAGAGATGGGGGAAGGAGAGGGGGGAAGGAGATGGGGGAGGAAGGTGGAAGGAGAGGGGAGGGAAGGAAGGGGGAAGGAGATGGTGAAGGAGAGGGGGAAGGAAGGGGAAGGAGATGGGGGGAGGAAGGGGGAAGGAGAGGGGAGGGAAGGAAGGGGGAAGGAGATGGGGAAGGAGAGGGGGGAAGGAAGGGGGAAGGAGATAGAGGGGAAGGTGATGGGGGAAGGTAGGGGGTCGTAGATGGGGGAAGGAGAGTGGGGGAAAGAAGGGGGAAGGAGATAGGGGGAAGGAAGGGTGAAGGAGATGGGGGAAGGAGATGGGGAAGGAAGGGGGAAGGAGATGGGGGAGAAGGAGATGGGGGAAGGAAGGGGTAAGGAGATTGGGGAGAAGGACAAAGGGGGAAGGAAAGGAGAAGGAGATGGGGGAAGGAGAGGTAGGGAAGGAGATAGGGGAGAAGGAGATAGGGAGGAGGAGATAAGTGGGTAGGAGATAGGGGAGGAGGAGATGGGGGAAGATAGGGGGAAGGAAGGGAGAAGGAGATAGGGGGAAGGAGATGGGGAAGGAAGGGGGAAGGTGTTGGGGGGAAGGAGATAGGGGCAAGTAAGGGGGAAGGAGGTGGGGGGAAGCAGATTGGGGGGACGGAAGGGGGAAGGAGATGGGGGAAGGAGAGGGAGGAAGGAAATAAGGGAGAAGTAAATGGGGGAAGGAAGGGGGAAGGAGATGGGGGATGCAGATAGGGGGGAAGGAGATAGGGGGGAAGGAAGGGGGCACGAGATGGGGGGGTTGGAAGGGGGAAGGAGATGGGAGGGAAGGAAGGGGGAAGGAGATGGTGAAGGAGAGGGGGAAGGAAGGGGGAAGGAGATGGGGGGAGGAAGGGGGAAGGAGAGGGGAGGGAAGGAAGGGGGAAGGAGATGGGGGAAGGAGAGGGGGGAAGGAAGGGGGAAGGAGATAGAGGGGAAGGTGATGGGGGGAAGGTAGGGGGTCGTAGTTGGGGGAAGGAGAGTGGGGGAAAGAAGGGGGGAGGAGATAGCGGGAAGGAAGGGTGAAGGAGATATGGGGAAGGAGACGGGAAGGAAGGGGGAATGAGATGGGGGAGAAGGAGATGGGGGAAGGAAGGGGGAAGGAGATTGGGGGAGAAGGAGAAAGGGGGAAGGAAGGGGGGAGGAGATGGGGAAGGAAAGGAGAGGGAAGGAAGGGGGAAGGAGAGGAGAGGGAAGGAAGGGGGAAGGAGATGGGGTAATGAGATAGGGGCAAGTAAGGGGGAAGGAGATATGGGGAAGGAGACGGGAAGGAAGGGGAAAGGAGATGGGGGGAGGAGTTTGGTGGGAAAGGAGGGGGGAAGGAGATGGGGCAAAGGAGTGGGAGGAAGGAGATAGGGGAGAAGGAGATGGGGAAAGGAAGGGGAAGGAGATAGGGGGAAGGAGATAGGGGGAGGAGAAAGTGGGTAGGAGATAGGGAAGGAGGAGATGGGGGAAGGAAGGGGGAAGGAGATAGGGGAAGGAGATAGGGGAGAAGGAGATAAGGGGGAAGGAGAGGGGTGAAGGAGATGGGGGAACGAAGGGGGAAGGAGTTAGGGGTGTCGGAAGGGGGAAGGAGATGGGAGGAAAGGAAGGGGGAAGGAGATGGGGGAAGGAGAAGGGGGAAGGAAGGGTGAAGGAGATAGGGGGAAGGAGAGGGGGGAAGCAGATTGGGGGGACGGAAGGGGGAAGGAGATGGGGGGAAGGAGAGGGAGGAAGGGAATAGGGGAGAAGTAAATGGGGGGAAGGAGATGGGGGATGCAGATAGGGGGGAAGGAGATGGGAGAAGGAAGGGGGCACGAGATGGGGGGTTGGAAGGGAGAAGGAGATGGGAGGGAAGGAAGGGGGAAGGAGATGGGGAAGGAGAGGGGGAAGGAAGGGGGAAGGAGATAGGGGGGAAGGAGTTGGGGAAGGAAGGGGGAAGGAGATGGGGGAAGGATATGGGGAAGGAAGGGGGAAGGAGATGGGAGAAGGAGAGTTGGGGAAAGAAGGGGGAAGGAGATGGGGAAGGAGAGTGGGAAGGAAGAGGGAAGGAGATAAGGGAGAAGGAGATGGGGAAGGAAGGGGGAAGGAGATGGGGAAAGGAAGGGGGAAGGAGATGGGAGGGAAGGAAGGGGGAAGGAGATGGGGAAGGAGAGGGGGAAGGAAGGGGGAAGGAGATAGGGGGGAAGGAGTTGGGGAAGGAAGGGGGAAGGAGATGGGGGAAGGATATGGGGAAGGAAGGGGGAAGGAGATGGGGGAGAAGGAGATGGAGGGATGGAGATAGGGGGAAGGAGATAGTGGAGAAGGAGATGGGGGAAGGAGATAAGGGGAAAGGAGATGGGGGGAAGGGGATGGGTAAAGGAGATAGGTTAAAGGAGATGTGGTAAGGAGATAGGGGGAAGGAAGGGGGAAGGAGATGGGGGAAGGATATAGCGGAAGGAGATGGGGGGAAGGAAGGGAAAAGGAGATAGGGGGAAGGAGATAGGGGGAGGAGATAAGTGGGTAGGAGATAGGGGAGGAGGAGATGGGGGAAGGAAGGGGGAAGGAGAGGGGTGAAGGAGATGGGGGAAGGAAGGGGAAAGGAGTTGGGGGTGTAGGAAGGGGGAAGGAGATGGGAGGGATGGAAGGGGTAACGAGATGGGGGAAGAAGAAGGGGGAAGGAAGGGGGAAGGAGATGGGGGGTAGGAGATGGGGGAGGGAATGGGGAAGGAGATGGGGGAAAAGAGATGGGGGAAGGAGAGTGGGGAAGGAGATGGGGGGAGGAAGGGCGAAGGAGAGGGGAGGGAAGGAAGGGGGAAGGAGATGGGGAAGGAGAGGGGGGAAGGTGATGGGGGGAAGGTAGGGGGTCGTAGATGGGGGAAGGAGAGGTGGGGAAGGAAGGGGGGAGGAGATGGGGGGAAGGAAGCGTGAAGGAGATAGGGGGAAGGAGATGGGGGAATGAGATAGGGGCAAGTAAGGGGGAAGGAGATAGGGGGAAGCAGATTGGGGGGAGGAAGGGGGAAGGAGATGGGGGAAGGCGAGGGAGGAAGGAAATAGGGGAGAAGTAAATGGGGGGAAGGAAGGACGAAGGAGATGGGGGATGGAGAAATGGGGGAAGGAGATAAGTGAGTAGGAGATAGGGGATAAGGAGATAGGGGGATGGAGATAGGGGGAAGGAGATAAGGGGAAAGGAGATGGGGGAAGGAGTTGGGGAGAGGAGATAGTTTGAAGGAGATGTGGTAAGGAGATAGGGGGAAGGAAGGGGGAAGGAGATGGGGGAAGGATATAGCGGAAGGAGATGGGGGGAAGGAAGGGAAAAGGAGATTGGGGAAGGATATGGGGGGGAAGGAAGGGGAAGGAGATGGGGGTAGGAGATAGGGGGGAAGGAGATGGGGGTAGGGGGTTGGGGGGAAGGAAGGGGAAGGAGATTGGGGAAGGAGCTAGGGGGTAAGGAGATGGGGGAAGGAGAAAGGGGAAGGAGATTGGGGAAGGAGCTAGGGGGTAAGGAGATGGGGGAAGGAGATGGGGGGAAGGAAGGGAGAAGGAGATGGGGAAAGGATATGGGGGTGAAGGAAGGGGGAAGGAGATGGGGGAACGAGATAGGGGAAGGTGATAGGAGGGGAAGGTTTGGGGAAGGAGATGGGGGAAAGGAGACTGGGGCGGAAGGAACGGGGAAGGAGATAGGGCGGAAGGAGATGTGGGGAAGGAATGGGGAAAGGAGATGGGGGGAGGAGTTAGGTGGGAAAGGAGGGGGGAAGGAGATGGGGGAAAGAGAGGGAGGAAGCTGATAGGGGAGAAGGAGATGGGGGAAGGAAGGGGAAGGAGATGGGGGTAGGAGATAGGGGGGAAGGAGATGGGGGAAGGGGGTTGGGGGGAAGGAAGGGGAAGGAGATTGGGGAAGGAGCTAGGGGGTAAGGAGATGGGGGAAGGAGATGGGGGGAAGGAAGGGAGAAGGAGATGGGGAAAGGATATGGGGGTGAAGGAAGGGGGAAGGAGATGGGGGGAAGGAAGGGGGAAGGAGATGGGGGGCAGGAAGGGGGAAGGAGATGGGGGAACGAGATAGGGGAAGGTGATAGGAGGGGAAGGAAGGGGGAAGGAGATGGGGGGAAGGAGACTGGGGCGGAAGGAACGGGGAAGGAGATAGGGCGGAAGGAGATGTGGGGAAGGAATGGGGAAAAGAGATGGGGGGAGGAGTTAGGTGGGAAAGGAGGGGGGGAAGGAGATGGGGGAAAGGAGAGGGAGGAAGCTGATAGGGGAGAATGAGATGGGGGAAGGAAGGGGAAGGAGATAGGGGGGAGGAGATAAGTGGGTAGGAGATAGGGGAGGAGGAGATGGGGGAAGGAAGGGGGAAGGAGATAGGGGAAGGAGATAGGGGGAAGAAGATAAGTGGGTAGGAGATAGGGGAGAAGGAGATAAGGGGGAAGGAGAGGGGTTAAGGAGATGGGGAAGGAAGGGGGAAGGAGTTGGGGGTGTAGGAAGGGGGAAGGAGATGGGAGGAAAGGAAGGGGGAAGGAGATGGGGGAAAGAGAAGGGGGAAGGAAGGGGGAAAGAGATGGGGAAGGAGATGGTGGGAAGGTAGGGGATCGTAGATGGGGGAAGGAGAGTGGGGGAAAGAAGGGGAAGGAGATGGGGGAAGTAAGGGTGAAGGAGATAGGGGGAAGGAGATGGGGAAGGAAGGGGGAAGGAGATGGGGGGAAGGAGATAAGGGCAAGTAAGGGGGAAGGAGATAGGGGGAAGCAGATTGCGGGGAAGGAAGGGGGAAGGAGAAGGGGATGGAGATAGGGGGAAGGAGATAGTGGAGAAGGAGACAGGGGGAAGGAGATAAGGGGAAAGGAGATGGGGGAAGGAGTTCCTGGGAAGGAGTTAGGGGGAAGGAGATGGGGTAAGGAGATAGGGGGAAGGAAGGGGAAGGAGATGGGGTAAGGATATGGCGGAAGGAGATGTAGGGAAGGAGATGGGGTAAGGAAGGGAAAAGGAGATGGGGAAGGATATGGGGGGGAAGGAAGGGGGAAGGAGATAGGGGAGAAGGAGATAGGGGGAAGGAGATGGGGAAGGAGATGGGGGAAGGAGGTGGGGGGAAGGAAGGGGATGGAGATTGGGGAAGGATATAGCGGAAGGAGATGTAGGGAAGGAGATGGGGGAAGGAAGGGAAAAGGAGATGGGGAAGGATATTGGGGGGAAGGAAGGGGATGGAGATTGGGGAAGGAGGTAGGGGGTAACGAGATGGGGGGAAGGAGATAAGTGGGTAGGAGATAGAGGAGAAGGAGATGGGGGGAAGGAAGGCGGAAGGAGATAGGGGAAGGAGAGGGTGGAAGGAAATAGGGGAGAAGTAAATGGGGGGAAGGAAGTGGGAAGGAGATGGGGAGAAGGAGATGGGGGAAGGAAGGGGAAAGGAGATTGGGGGAGAAGGAGAAAGGGGGAAGGGAGGGAGAAGGAGATGGGGGGAAGGAGAGGTGGGGAAGGAGATAGGGGAGAAGGAGATGGGGGGAAGGAAGGGGGAAGGAGATGGGGGAAGGAGAGGGAAGGAAGGGGGAAGGAGAGGAGAGGGAAGGAAGGGGGAAGGAGAGGAGAGGGAAGGAAGGGGGAAGGAGATGGGGTATGGGGATGGGGGAAGGAAGGGGGGAGGAGATAGGGGAGAAGGAGATGGGGGAAGGAAGGGGAAAGGTGATAGGGTGAAGGAAGGGGGAAGGAGATGGGGAAAGAAGAGTAGGGGAATGAAGGGGAAGGAGTTGGGGTAAGAAAGGGGGAAGGAGATGGGGGAAGGAGATAGGGAAAAGGAGATGGGGGAAGGTTGGTGGGAAGGAGATGGGCGGGAAGGAAGGGGGAAGGAGGTAGAGGGAAGCAGATTGGGGGGAAGGAAGGGGGAAGGAGATAGGGGGAAGGAGATGGGGAAGGAAGGGGTAGGAGATGGGGGGATGCAGAAGGGGGTAAGGAGGGGGGTAGGAGATGGGGGGCAAGTAAGGGGGAAGGAGATAGTGGGTAAGGAAGGGTGAAGGAGATGGGGGAAGGATATAGGGGCAAGTAAGGGGGAAGGAGATGGGGGAAGCAGATTGGGGGGAAGGAAGGGGGAAGGAGATGGGGAAAGGAGAGTAGGGGAAAGAAGGGGAAGGAGACGGGGGAAGAAAGGGGGAAAGATATAGGGAGAAGGAGATAGGGGAAGGTGGGGGGAAGGAGATGGGTGTGAAGGAAGGGGAAAGGAGGTAGATGGAAGCAGATTGGGAGAAGGAAGGGGGAAGGAGATGAGGGGAAGGAAGGGTGAATGAGATGGGGGAAGGAGATGGGGCAGGAAGAGGTAGAAGATGGGGGAAGGAGATAGGGGAAGGAAGGGGGAAGGAGATGGGGGAAGGAGATAGGGGCAAGTAAGGGGGAAGGAGATGGGGGAAGCAGATTGGGGGGAAGGAAGGGGGAAGGAGATGGGGGGAAGGAGATGGAGGAAGGAAATAGGGGAGAAGTAAATGGGGGGAAGGAATGGGGGATGCAGATAGGGGAGAAGGAGATAGGGGGGGAAGGAAGGGGGCACGAGATGGGGGGGTTGGAAGGGGGAAGGAGATGGGAGGGAAGGAAGGGGGAAGGAGATGGGGAAGGAGAGGGGGGAAGGAAGGGGGAAGGAGATAGGGAGCAAGGAGATGCGGGGAAGGAAGAGGGAAGGAGATAAGGATGAAGGAGATGGGGAAGTAAGGGGGAAGGAGATGGGGGAAGGGGAGTGGGGGAAAGAAGGGGGAAGGAGATGGGGGAAGGAAGGGTGAAGGAGATGGGGGAAGGAGATGGGGAAGTAAGGGGGAAGGAGATCGGGGAAGGAGATGGGGGAAGGAAGGGGGAAGGAGATGGGAAAGGAGAGTAGGGGAAAGAAGGGGAAGGAGACCGGGGAAGAAAGGGGGAAAGATATAGGGAGAAGGAGATAGGGGGAAGGAGATGGGGGAACGAAGGGGGAAGGAGATGGGGGAAGGAGATAGGGGGGAAGGAAGGGGGAAGGAGATAGGGGAAAGGAGATGGGAGAAGGTGGGGGGAAGGAGATGGGCGGGAAGGAAGGGGAAAGGAGGTAGAGGGAAGCAGATTGGGAGAAGGAAGGGGGAAGGAGATGGGGGGAAGGAAGGGTGAAGGAGATGGGGGAAGGAGATGGGGAAGGAAGGGGTAGGAGATGGGGGAAGGAGATAGGGGAAGGAAGGGGGAAGGAGATGGGGGAAGCAGATTGGGGGGAAGGAAGGGGGAAGGAGATGGGGGGTAAGGAGATGGAGGAAGGAAATAGGGGAGAAGTAAATGGGGGGAAGGAATGGGGAAGGAGATAGGGCAGAAGGAGATGTGGGGAAGGAATGGGGAAAGGAGATGGGGGAGGAGTTAGGTGGGAAAGGAGTGGGGAAGGAGATGGGGGAAAGGAGAGGGAGGAAGGTGATAGGGGAGAAGGAGATGGGGGAAGGAAGGGGAAGGAGATGGGGAAGGAGATATGGGGGAGGAGATAAGTGGGTAGGAGATAGGGGAGGAGGAGGTGGGGGAAGGAAAGGGGAAGGAGATAGGGGGAAGGAGATGGGGAAGGAAGGGGGAAGGCGATGGGGGAAGGATATAGGGGCAAGTAAGGGGGAAGGAGATGGGGGGAAGCAGATTGGGGGAAGGAAGGGGGAAGGAGATGGGGAAAGGAGAGTAGGGGAAAGTAGGGGAAGGAGACGGGGGAAGAAAGGGGGAAGGATATAGGGGAAGGAGATAGGGGAAGGTGGGGGGAAGGTGGGGGGAAGGAGATGTGCGGGAAGGAAGGGGGAAGGAGATAGAGGGAAGCAGATTGGGGGGAAGGAAGGGGGAAGGAGATGGGGGAAGGAAGGGGTAGGAGATGGGTGGAAGGAGATAGGGGGAAGGAAGGGGGAAGGAGATGGGGGGAAGCAGATGGGGGTAAGGAGGGGGTTAGGAGATGGGGGGCAAGTAAGGGGGAAGGAGATAGGGGGAAGAAAGGGTGAAGGAGATGGGGGAAGGAGATGGGGAAGGAAGGGGGAAGTAGATGGGGGAAGGAGATAGGGGCAAGTAAGGGGGAAGGAGATGGGGGGAAGCAGATTGGGGGAAGGAGATGGGGGAAGGAGATGGAGGAAGGAAATAGAGGAGAAGTAAATGGGGGGAAGGAATGGGGAAGGAGATGGGGGATGCAGATGGGGGGAAGGAGTTAGGGGGGAAGGAAGGGGGCACGAGATGGGGGGGTTGGAAGGGGGAAGGAAATGGGAGGGAAGGAAGGGGGAAGGAGATGGGGAAGGAGAGGGGGAAGGAAGGGGGAAGGAGATAGGGGGCAAGGAGATGCGGGGAAGGAAGAGGGAAGGAGATAAGGATGAAGGAGATGGGGAAGGAAGGGGGAAGGAGATGGGGGGAAGGATAGTGGGGGAAAAAAGGGGGAAGGAGATGGGGGAAGGAAGGGTGAAGGAAATAGGGGGAAGGAGATGGGGAAGGAGGGGGGTAGGAGATCGGGGAGGAGATGGGGGAAGGAAGGGGGAAGGAAATGGGGGAAGGAGAGTTGGGGAAAGAAGGGGGAAGGAGATAGGGGGGAAGCAGATTGGGCAGAAGGAATGGGGAAGGAGATGGGGAAGGAGAGGGAGGAAGGAAATAGGGGAGAAGTAAATGGGGGGAAGGAAGGGGGAAGGAGATGGGTGAAAGGAGAGGGAGGAAGGAGATGGGGAGAAGGAGATGGGGGAAGGAGGTGGGGGAAGGAAGGGGAAGGAGATTGGGGAAGGAGCTAGGGGGTAAGGAGATGGGGGGAAGGAGATGGGGGGAAGGAAGGGAGAAGGAGATGGGGGAAGGAAGGGGGAAGGAGATGGGGCGGAAGGAGATGTGGGGAAGGAATGTGGAAAGGAGATGGGGGGGAGGAGTTAGGTGGGAAAGGGGGGGGAAGGAGATTGGGGAAAGGAGAGGGAGGAAGGTGATAGGGGAGAAGTAAATGGGGGGAAGGAATGGGGAAGGAGATGGGGGATGCAGATGGGGGGAAGGAGTTAGGGGGGAAGGAAGGGGGCACGAGATGGGGGGGTTGGAAGGGGGAAGGAAATGGGAGGGAAGGAAGGGGGAAGGAGATGGGGAAGGAGAGGGGGAAGGAATTGGGAAGGAGATAGGGGGCAAGGAGATGCGGGGAAGGAAGAGGGAAGGAGATAAGGATGAAGGAGATGGGGAAGGAAGGGGGAAGGAGATGGGGGGAAGGAGAGTGGGGGAAAGAAGGGGAAGGAGATGGGGGAAGGAAGGGTGAAGGAAATAGGGGGAAGGAGATGGGGAAGGAGGGGGGAAGGAGATCGGGAGGAGATGGGGGAAGGAAGGGGGAAGGAAATGGGGGAAGGAGAGTTGGGGAAAGAAGGGGGAAGGAGATAGGGTGGAAGCAGATTGGGCGGAAGGAAGGGGGAAGGAGATGGGGAAGGAGAGGGAGGAAGGAAATAGGGGAGAAGTAAATGGGGGAAGGAAGGGGGAAGGAGATGGGTGAAAGGAGAGGGAGGAAGGAGATGGGGAGAAGGAGATGGGGGAAGGAGGTGGGGGAAGGAAGGGGAAGGAGATTGGGGAAGGAGCTAGGGGGTAAGGAGATGGGGGGAAGGAGATGGGGGGAAGAAAGGGAGAAGGAGATGGGGGAAGGAAGTGGGAAGGAGATGGGGGGAAGGAAGTGTTAAGGAGATGGGGGAATGAGATTGGGGAAGGTGATAGGAGGGGAAGGAAGGGGGAAGGAGATGGGGGAAGGAGATTGGGGCGGAAGGAAGGGGGAAGGAGATAGGGCGGAAGGAGATGTGGGGAAGGAATGTGGAAAGGAGATGGAGGGAGGAGTTAGGTGGGAAAGGGGGGGAAGGAGATTGGGGAAAGGAGAGGGAGGAAGGTGATAGGGGAGAATGAGATGGGGGAAAGAAGGGGAAGGAGATGGGGGAAGGAGATAGGTGGGAGGAGATAGTGGGTAGGAGATAGGGGAGGAGGAGATGGGGGAAGGAAAGGGGAAGGAGATAGGGGAAGGAGATGTGGGGAAGCAGATAAGGGGGTAGGAGATAGGGGAGAAGGAGATAAGGGGGAAAGAGAGGGGTGAAGGAGATGGGGGAAGGAAGGGGGAAGGAGTTGGGAGGTGTAGGAAGGGGGAAGGAGATGGGAGGGAAGGAAGGGGGAAGGAGATGGGGGAAGGAGAAGGGGGGAAGGAAGGGGGGGGAAGGAGATAGGGGGAAGGAGATGGGGGAAGGAATGGGAAAGGAGATGGGGAAAAGAGATGGGGGAAGGAGAGGGGGGAAGGAGGATGGGGGAGGAAGGGGAAGGAGAGGGAAGGGAAGGAAGGGGGAAGGAGATGGGGGTAGGAGAGGGGGTAAGGAAGGGGGAAGGAGATAGAGGGGAAGGTGATGGGGGGAAGGTAGGGGGTCATAGATGGGGGGGAAGGAGAGTGGAGGAAAGAAGGGGGAAGTAGATAGGTGGAAGGAAGGGTGAAGGAGATAGGGGGAAGGAGATGGGGAAGGAAGGGGGAAGGAGATGGGGAAGGAGATAGGGGCAAGTAAGGGGGAAGGAGATAGGGGGAAGCAGATTGGGGGAAGGAAGGGGGAAGGAGATGGAGGAAGGCGAGGGAGGAAGGAAATAGGGGAGAAGTAAATGGGGGGAAGGAAGGGGGAAGGAGATCGGGGATGGTGATAGGGGGGAAGGAGATGGGGGAAGGAATGGGGAAAGGAGATGGCGGGAGGAGTTAGTTGGGAAAGGGGGGGAAGGAGATTGGGGAAAGGAGAGGGAGGAAGGTGATAGGGGAGAAGGAGATGGGGGAAGGAAGGGGAAGGAGATGGGGGAAGGAGATAGGTGGGAGGAGATAAGTGGGTAGGAGATAGGGGAGGAGGAGATGGGGGAAGGAAAGGGGAAGGAGATAGGGGAAGGAGATGGGGGGAAGGAAAGGGGAAGGAGATAGGGGAAGGAGATGGGGGGAAGCAGGTAAGGGGGTAGGAGATAGGGGAGAAGGAGATAAGGGGGAAGGAGAGGGGTGAAGGAGATGGGGGAAGGAAGGGGGAAGGAGTTGGGGGGTGTAGGAAGGGGGAAGGAGATGGGAGGGAAGGAAGGGGGAAGGAGATGGGGAAGGAGAAGGGGGGAAGGAAGGGGGGGAAGGAGATAGGGGGAAGGAGATGGGGGAAGGAATGGGAAAGGAGATGGGGAAAAGAGATGGGGGAAGGAGAGGGAGGAAGGAGGATGGGGAGGAAGGGGGAAGGAGAGGGAAGGGAAGGAAGTGGGAAGGAGATGGGGGTAGGAGAGGGGGGAAGGAAAGGGGAAGGAGATAGAGGGAAGGAGATGGGGAAGGAAGGGGGAAGGAGATGGGGAAAAGAGATGGGGGAAGGAGAGGGGGGAAGGAGGATGGGGGAGGAAGGGGGAAGGAGAGGGAAGGGAAGGAAGGGGGAAGGAGATGGGGGTAGGAGAGGGGGGAAGGAAGGGGGAAGGAGATAGAGGGGAAGGTGATGGGGGGAAGGTAGGGGGTCATAGATGGGGGGGAAGGAGAGTGGAGGAAAGAAGGGGGAAGTAGATAGGTGGAAGGAAGGGTGAAGGAGATAGGGGGAAGGAGATGGGGAAGGAAGGGGGAAGGAGATGGGGAAGGAGATAGGGGCAAGTAAGGGGGAAGGAGATAGGGGGAAGCAGATTGGGGGAAGGAAGGGGGAAGGAGATGGAGGAAGGCGAGGGAGGAAGGAAATAGGGGAGAAGTAAATGGGGGGAAGGAAGGGGGAAGGAGATCGGGGATGGAGATAGGGGGGAAGGAGATGGGGGAAGGAATGGGGAAAGGAGATGGCGGGAGGAGTTAGTTGGGAAAGGGGGGGAAGGAGATTGGGGAAAGGAGAGGGAGGAAGGTGATAGGGGAGAAGGAGATGGGGGAAGGAAGGGGAAGGAGATGGGGGAAGGAGATAGGTGGGAGGAGATAAGTGGGTAGGAGATAGGGGAGGAGGAGATGGGGGAAGGAAAGGGGAAGGAGATAGGGGAAGGAGATGGGGAGAAGGAAAGGGGAAGGAGATAGGGGAAGGAGATGGGGGGAAGCAGATAAGGGGGTAGGAGATAGGGGAGAAGGAGATAAGGGGGAAGGAGAGGGGTGAAGGAGATGGGGGAAGGAAGGGGGAAGGAGTTGGGGGGTGTAGGAAGGGGGAAGGAGATGGGAGGGAAGGAAGGGGGAAGGAGAAGGGGAAGGAGAAGGGGGGAAGGAAGGGGGGGAAGGAGATAGGGGGAAGGAGATGGGGGAAGGAATGGGAAAGGAGATGGGGAAAAGAGATGGGGGAAGGAGAGGGAGGAAGGAGGATGGGGAGGAAGGGGGAAGGAGAGGGAAGGGAAGGAAGTGGGAAGGAGATGGGGGTAGGAGAGGGGGGAAGGAAAGGGGAAGGAGATAGCGGGAAGGAGATGGGGAAGGAAGGGGGAAGGAGATGGGGGAAGGATATAGGGGCAAGTAAGGGGGAAGGAGATGGGGGAAGCAGATTGGGGGAAGGAAGGGGGAAGGAGATGGGGAAAGGAGAGTAGGGGAAAGAAGGGGAAGGAGACGGGGGAAGAAAGGGGGAAGGATATAGGGGGAAGGAGATAGGGGAAGGTGGGGGGAAGGAGATGTGCGGGAAGGAAGGGGGAAGGAGATAGAGGGAAGCAGATTGGGGGGAAGGAAGGGGGAAGGAGATGGGGGAAGGAAGGGGTAGGAGATGGGTGGAAGGAGATAGGGGGAAGGAAGGGGGAAGGAGATGGGGGGAAGCAGATGGGGGTAAGGAGGGGGTTAGGAGATGGGGGGCAAGTAAGGGGGAAGGCGATAGGGGGAAGAAAGGGTGAAGGAGATGGGGGAAGGAGATGGGGAAGGAAGGGGGAAGTAGATGGGGGAAGGAGATAGGGGCAAGTAAGGGGGAAGGAGATGGGGGGAAGCAGATTGGGGGAAGGAGATGGGGGAAGGAGATGGAGGAAGGAAATAGGGGAGAAGTAAATGGGGGGAAGGAATGGGGAAGGAGATGGGGGATGCAGATGGGGGGAAGGAGTTAGGGGGGAAGGAAGGGGGCACGAGATGGGGGGGTTGGAAGGGGGAAGGAAATGGGAGGGAAGGAAGGGGGAAGGAGATGGGGAAGGAGAGGGGGAAGGAACGGGGAAGGAGATAGGGGGCAAGGAGATGCGGGGAATGAATGTGAAAAGGAGATGGGGGGAGGAGTTAGGTGGGAAAGGGGGGGAAGGAGTTTGGGGAAAGGAGAGGGAGGAAGGTGATAGGGGAGAAGTAAATGGGGGGAAGGAATGGGGAAGGAGATGGGGGATGCAGATGGGGGGAAGGAGTTAGGGGGGAAGGAAGGGGGCACGAGATGGGGGGGTTGGAAGGGGGAAGAAAATGGGAGGGAAGGAAGGGGGAAGGAGATGGGGAAGGAGAGGGGGAAGGAAGGGGGAAGGAGATAGGGGGCAAGGAGATGCGGGGAAGGAAGAGGGAAGGAGATAAGGATGAAGGAGATGGGGAAGGAAGGGGGAAGGAGATGGGGGATGGAGATAGGGGGGAAGGAGATGGGGGAAGGAATGGGGAAAGGAGATGGCGGGAGGAGTTAGTTGGGAAAGGGGGGGAAGGAGATTGGGGAAAGGAGAGGGAGGAAGGTGATAGGGGAGAAGGAGATGGGGGAAGGAAGGGGAAGGAGATGGGGGAAGGAGATAGGTGGGAGGAGATAAGTGGGTAGGAGATAGGGGAGGAGGAGATGGGGGAAGGAAAGGGGAAGGAGATAGGGGAAGGAGATGGGGGGAAGGAAAGGGGAAGGAGATAGGGGAAGGAGATGGGGGGAAGCAGATAAGGGGGTAGGAGATAGGGGAGAAGGAGATAAGGGGGAAGGAGAGGGGTGAAGGAGATGGGGGAAGGAAGGGGGAAGGAGTTGGGGGGTGTAGGAAGGGGGAAGGAGATGGGAGGGAAGGAAGGGGGAAGGAGATGGGGAAGGAGAAGGGGGGAAGGAAGGGGGGGAAGGAGATAGGGGGAAGGAGATGGGGGAAGGAATGGGAAAGGAGATGGGGAAAAGAGATGGGGGAAGGAGAGGGAGGAAGGAGGATGGGGAGGAAGGGGGAAGGAGAGGGAAGGGAAGGAAGTGGGAAGGAGATGGGGGTAGGAGAGGGGGGAAGGAAAGGGGAAGGAGATAGGGGGAAGGAGATGGGGAAGGAAGGTGGAAGGAGATGGGGGAAGGATATAGGGGCAAGTAAGGGGAAGGAGATGGGGGAAGCAGATTGGGGGAAGGAAGGGGGAAGGAGATGGGGAACGGAGAGTAGGGGAAAGAAGGGGAAGGAGACGGGGGAAGAAAGGGGGAAGGATATAGGGGGAAGGAGATAGGGGAAGGTGGGGGAAGGAGATGTGCGGGAAGGAAGGGGGAAGGAGATAGAGGGAAGCAGATTGGGGGGAAGGAAGGGGGAAGGAGATGGGGGAAGGAAGGGGTAGGAGATGGGTGGAAGGAGATAGGGGGAAGGAAGGGGGAAGGAGATGGGGGGAAGCAGATGGGGGTAAGGAGGGGGTTAGGAGATGGGGGGCAAGTAAGGGGGAAGGCGATAGGGGGAAGAAAGGGTGAAGGAGATGGGGGAAGGAGATGGGGAAGGAAGGGGGAAGTAGATGGGGGAAGGAGATAGGGGCAAGTAAGGGGGAAGGAGATGGGGGGAAGCAGATTGGGGGAAGGAGATGGGGGAAGGAGATGGAGGAAGGAAATAGGGGAGAAGTAAATGGGGGGAAGGAATGGGGAAGGAGATGGGGGATGCAGATGGGGGGAAGGAGTTAGGGGGGAAGGAAGGGGGCACGAGATGGGGGGGTTGGAAGGGGGAAGGAAATGGGAGGGAAGGAAGGGGGAAGGAGATGGGGAAGGAGAGGGGGAAGGAAGGGGGAAGGAGATAGGGGGCAAGGAGATGCGGGGAAGGAATGTGAAAAGGAGATGGGGGGAGGAGTTAGGTGGGAAAGGGGGGGAAGGAGTTTGGGGAAAGGAGAGGGAGGAAGGTGATAGGGGAGAAGTAAATGGGGGGAAGGAATGGGGAAGGAGATGGGGGATGCAGATGGGGGGAAGGAGTTAGGGGGGAAGGAAGGGGGCACGAGATGGGGGGGTTGGAAGGGGGAAGAAAATGGGAGGGAAGGAAGGGGGAAGGAGATGGGGAAGGAGAGGGGGAAGGAAGGGGGAAGGAGATAGGGGGCAAGGAGATGCGGGGAAGGAAGAGGGAAGGAGATAAGGATGAAGGAGATGGGGAAGGAAGGGGGAAGGAGATGGGGGGAAGGAGAGTGGGGGAAAGAAGGGGAAGGAGATGGGGGAAGGAAGGGTGAAGGAAATGGGGGAAGGAGATGGGGAAGGAGGGGGGAAGGAGATCGGGGAGGAGATGGGGGAAGGAAGGGGGAAGGAAATGGGGGAAGGAGAGTTGGGGAAAGAAGGGGGAAGGAGATATGGGGGAAGCAGATTGGGCGGAAGGAAGGGGGAAGGAGATGGGGAAGGAGAGGGAGGAAGGTAATAGGGGAGAAGTAAATGGGGGGAAGGAAGGGGGAAGGAGATGGGTGAAAGGAGAGGGAGGAAGGAGATGGAGGAAGGAAATAGGGGAGAAGTAAATGGGGGGAAGGAATGGGGAAGGAGATGGGGGATGCAGATGGGGGGAAGGAGTTAGGGGGGAAGGAAGGGGGCACGAGATGGGGGGGGTTGGAAGGGGGAAGGAAATGGGAGGGAAGGAAGGGGGGAAGGAGCTAGTGGGTAAGGAGATGGGGGGAAGAAGATGGGGGGAAGGAAGGGAGAAGGAGATGGGGGAAGGAAGGGGGAAGGAGATGGGGGGAAGGAAGTGTTAAGGAGATGGGGGAATGAGATTGGGGAAGGTGATAGGAGGGGAAGGAAGGGGGAAGGAGATGGGGGGAAGGAGATTGGGGCGGAAGGAAGGGGAAGGAGATAGGGCGGAAGGAGATGTGGGGAAGGAATGTGGAAAGGAGATGGGGGGAGGAGTTAGGTGGGAAAGGGGGGGAAGGAGATTGGGGAAAGGAGAGGGAGGAAGGTGATAGGGGAGAATGAGATGGGGGAAAGAAGGGGAAGGAGATGGGGGAAGGAGATAGGTGGGAGGAGATAGTGGGTAGGAGATAGGGGAGGAGGAGATGGGGGAAGGAAAGGGGAAGGAGATAGGGGAAGAAGATGTGGGGAAGCAGATAAGGGGGTAGGAGTTAGGGGAGAAGGAGATAAGGGGGAAAGAGAGGGGTGAAGGAGATGGGGGAAGGAAGGGGGAAGGAGTTGGGGGGAGTTGGGGGGTGTAGGAAGGGGGAAGGAGATGGGGGTAGGAGAGGGGGGGAGGAAGGGGGAAGGAGATAGAGGGGAAGGTGATGGGGGGAAGGTAGGGGGTCATAGATGGGGGGGAAGGAGAATGGAGGAAAGAAGGGGGAAGGAGATAGGTGGAAGGAAGGGTGAAGGAGAAAGGGGGAAGGAGATGGGGAAGGAAGGGGGAAGGAGATGGGGAAGGAGATAGGGGCAAGTAAGGGGGGGAGGAGATAGGGGGAAGCAGATTGGGGGAAGGAAGGGGGAAGGAGATGGAGGAAGGCGAGGGAGGAAGGAAATAGGGTAGAAGTAAATGGGGGGAAGGAAGGGGGAAGGAGATCGGGGATGGAGATAGGGGGGAAGGAGATGGGGGAAGGAATGGGGAAAGGAGATGTTGGGAGGAGTTAGTTGGGAAAGGGGGGAAGGAGATTGGGGAAAGGAGAGGGAGGAAGGTGATAGGGGAGAAGGAGATAGGGGAAGGAAGGGGAAGGAGATGGGGAAGGAGATAGGTGGGAGGAGATAAGTGGGTAGGAGATAGGGGAGGAGGAGATGGGGGAAGGAAAGGGGAAGGAGATAGGGGAAGGAGATGGGGGGAAGGAAAGGGGAAGGAGATAGGGGAAGGAGATGGGGGGAAGCAGATAAGGGGGTAGGAGATAGGGGAGAAGGAGATAAGGGGGAAGGAGAGGGGTGAAGGAGATGGGGGGAAGGAAGGGGGAAGGAGTTGGGGGGTGTAGGAAGGGGGAAGGAGATGGAGGGAAGGAAGGGGGAAGGAGATGGGAAGGAGAAGGGGGGAAGGAAGGGGGGGAAGGAGATAGGGGGAAGGAGATGGGGGAAGGAATGGGAAAGGAGATGGGGAAAAGAGATGGGGGAAGGAGAGGGAGGAAGGAGGATGGGGAGGAAGGGGGAAGGATAGGGAAGGGAAGGAAGTGGGAAGGAGATGGGGGTAGGAGAGGGGGGAAGGAAAGGGGAAGGAGATAGGGGAAGGAGATGGGGAAGGAAGGGGGAAGGAGATGGGGGAAGCAGATTGGGGGAAGGAAGGGGGAAGGAGATGGGGAAAGGAGAGTAGGGGAAAGAAGGGGAAGGAGACGGGGGAAGAAAGGGGGAAGGATATAGGGGGAAGGAGATAGGGGAAGGTGGGGGGAAGGAGATGTGCGGGAAGGAAGGGGGAAGGAGATAGAGGAAGCAGATTGGGGGGAAGGAAGGGGGAAGGAGATGGGGGAAGGAAGGGGTAGGAGATGGGTGGAAGGAGATAGGGGGAAGGAAGGGGGAAGGAGATGGGGGAAGCAGATGGGGGTAAGGAGGGGGTTAGGAGATGGGGGGCAAGTAAGGGGGAAGGAGATGGGGGATGGAGATAGGGGGGAAGGAGATGGGGGAAGGAATGGGGAAAGGAGATGGTGGGAGGAGTTAGTTGGGAAAGGGGGGGAAGGAGATTGGGGAAAGGAGAGGAGGAAGGTGATAGGGGAGAAGGAGATGGGGGAAGGAAGGGGAAGGAGATGGGGGAAGGAGATAGGTGGGAGGAGATAAGTGGGTAGGAGATAGGGGAGGAGGAGATGGGGGAAGGAAAGGGGAAGGAGATAGGGGAAGGAGATGGGGGGAAGGAAAGGGGAAGGAGATAGGGGAAGGAGATGGGGGGAAGCAGATAAGGGGGTAGGAGATAGGGGAGAAGGAGATAAGGGGGAAGGAGAGGGGTGAAGGAGATGGGGGAAGGAAGGGGGAAGGAGTTGGGGGGTGTAGGAAGGGGGAAGGAGATGGGAGGGAAGGAAGGGGGAAGGAGATGGGGAAGGAGAAGGGGGGAAGGAAGGGGGGAAGGAGATAGGTGGAAGGAGATGGGGGAAGGAATGGGAAGGAGATGGGGAAAGAGATGGGGGAAGGAGAGGGAGGAAGGAGGATGGGAGGAAGGGGGAAGGAGGGGGAAGGGAACGAAGTGGGAAGGAGATGGGGGTAGGAGAGGGGGGAAGGAAGGGGGAAGGAGATAGAGGGGAAGGTGATGGGGGGAAGGTAGGGGGTCGTAGATGGGGGGGAAGGAGAGTGGAGGAAAGAAGGGGGAAGGAGATAGGTGGAAGGAAGGGTGAAGGAGATAGGGGGAAGGAGATGGGGAAGGAAGGGGGAAGGAGATGGGGGAAGGAGATAGTGGCAAGTAAGGGGTAAGGAGATAGGGGGAAGCAGATTGGGGGAAGGAAGGGGGAAGGAGATGGAGGAAGGCGAGGGAGGAAGGAAATAGGGGAGAAGTAAATGGGGGGAAGGAAGGGGGAAGGAGATGGGGGATGGAGATAGGGGGGAAGGAGATAAGTGGGTAGGAGATAGGGGAGGAGGAGATGGGGGAAGGAAAGGGGAAGGAGATAGGGGAAGGAGATGGGGGAAGCAGATAAGGGGGTAGAAGATAGGGGAGAAGGAGATAAGGGGGAAGGAGAGGGGTGAAGGAGATGTGGGAAGGAAGGGGGAAGGAGATGGGGAAGGAGAGGGAGGAAGGAAATAGGGGAGAAGTAAATGGGGGGAAGGGAAGCGGGAAGTAGATGGGGGAAGGAGATAGGGGCAAGTAAGGGGGAAGGAGATAGGGGGAAGCAGATTGGGGGAAGGAAGGGGGAAGGAGATGGACGTAGGCGAGGGAGGAAGCAAATAGGGGAGAAGTAAATGGGGGGAAGGAAGGGGGAAGTGGATGGTGGATGGAGATGGGGGGAAGGAGATAAGTGGAAGGAAGGGTGAAGGAGATAGGGGGAAGGAGATGGGGAAGGAAGGGGGAAGGAGATGGGGGAAGGAGATAGGGGCAAGTAAGGGGGAAGGAGATAGGGGGAAGCAGATTGGGGGAAGGAAGGGGGAAGGAGATGGAGGTAGGCGAGGGAGGAAGCAAATAGGGGAGAAGTAAATGGGGGAAGGAAGGGGGAAGGGGATGGGGGATGGAGATAGGGGGGAAGGAGATAAGTGGGTAGGAGATAGGGGAGGAGGAGATGGGGGAAGGAAAGGGGAAGGAGATAGGGGAAGGAGATGGGGGAAGCAGAGAAGGGGGTAGGAGATAGGGGAGAAGGAGATAAGCGGAAGGAGAGGGGTGAAGGAGATGTGGGAAGGAAGGAGGAAGGAGTTGGGGGGTGTAGGAAGGGGGAAGGAGATGGGAGGGAAGGAAGGTGGAAGGAGATGGGGAAGGAGAGGAGGAAGGAAATAGGGGGAGAAATAAATGGGGGGAAGGAAGGGGGAAGGAGATGGGGGATGGAGAAAGGGGGGAAGGAGATAAGTGGGTAGAAGATAAGGGAGAAGGAGATGGGGGAATGGAGATAGGGGGAAGGAGATAGTGGACAAGGAGATAGGGGGAAGGAGATAAGGGGAAAGGAGATGGATGAGGAGATGGGGGAAGGAGATGTGGTAAGGAGATAGGGGCAAGGAAGGGGGAAAGAGATGGGGAAGGATATAGCGGAAGGAGATGGAGGGAAGGAAGGGAAAAGGAGATATGGGGAAGGATATGGGGGGAAGGAAGGGGGAAGGAGATTGGGGAAGGAGCTAGGGGGTAAGGAGATGGGGGGAAGGAGATGGGGGAAGGAAGGGAGAAGGAGATTGGGGGAAGGATATGGGAGGGAAGGAAAGGGGATGGAGATTGGGGGAAGGATATGGGAGGGAAGGAAGGGGGAAGGAGATGGGGGAAGGAGATTGGGGTGGAAGGAAGGGGGAAGGAGATAGGGCGGAAGGAGATGCGGGGAAGGAAGAGGGAAGGAGATAAGGATGAAGGAGATGGGGAAGGAAGGGGGAAGGAGATGGGGGAAGGAGAGTGGGGGAAAGAAGGGGGAAGGAGATGGGGGAAGGAAGGGTGAAGGAGATAGGGGGGAAGGAGATGGGGAAGTAAGGGGGAAGGAGATCGGGGAAGGAGATGGGGGAAGGAAGGGGGAAGGAGATGGGGGAAGGGGAGTTGGGGAAAGAAGGGGGAAGGAGATAGGGGGAAGGAGATGGGGGAATGAGATAGGGGCAAGTAAGGGGGAAGGAGATAGGGGGAAGCAGATTGGGGGGAGGAAGGGGAAGGAGATGGGGGAAGGCGAGGGAGGAAGGAAATAGGGGAGAAGTAAATGGGGGGAAGGAAGGACGAAGGAGATGGGGGATGGAGAAATGGGGGAAGGGGATAAGTGAGTAGGAGATAGGGATAAGGAGATAGGGGATGGAGATAGGGGGAAGGAGATAAGGGGTAAGGAGATGGGGGAAGGAGTTAGGGAGAGGAGATAGTTTGAAGGAGATGTGGTAAGGAGATAGGGGGAAGGAAGGGGAAGGAGATGGGGGAAGGATATAGCGGAAGGAGATGGGGGGAAGGAAGGGAAAAGGAGATTGGGGAAGGATATGGGGGGAAGGAAGGGGAAGGAGATGGGGGTAGGAGATAGGGGGGAAGGAGATGGGGGTAGGGGGTTGGGGGGAAGGAAGGGGAAGGAGATTGGGGAAGGAGCTAGGGGGTAAGGAGATGGGGGAAGGAGATGGGGGGAAGGAGGGAGAAGGAGATGGGGAAAGGATATGGGGGTGAAGGAAGGGGGAAGGAGATGGGGGTACGAGATAGGGGAAGGTGATAGGAGGGGAAGGTTTTGGGAAGGAGATGGGGGAAAGGAGACTGGGGTGGAAGGAACGGGGAAGGAGATAGGGCGGAAGGAGATGTGGGGAAGGAATGGGGAAAGGAGATGGGGGGAGGAGTTAGGTGGGAAAGGAGGGGGGAAGGAGATGGGGGAAAGGAGAGGGGAGGAAGCTGATAGGGGAGAAGGAGATGGGGAAGGAAGGGGAAGGAGATGGGGGTAGGAGATAGGGGGGAAGGAGATGGGGGAAGGGGGTTGGGGGGGAAGGAAGGGGAAGGAGATTGGGGAAGGAGCTAGGGGGTAAGGAGATGGGAGAAGGAGATGGGGGGAAGGAAGGGAGAAGGAGATGGGGAAAGGATATGGGGGTGAAGGAAGGGGGAGGAGATGGGGGAAGGAAGGGGGAAGGAGATGGGGGGCAGGAAGGGGGAAGGAGATGGGGGAACGAGATAGGGGAAGGTGATAGGAGGGGAAGGAAGGGGGAAGGAGATGGGGGGAAGGAGACTGGGGCGGAAGGAACGGGGAAGGAGATAGGGCGGAAGGAGATGTGGGGAAGGAATGGGAAAGGAGATGGGGGGAGGAGTTAGGTGGGAAAGGAGGGGGGGAAGGAGATGGGGGAAAGGAGAGGGAGGAAGCTGATAGGGGAGAATGAGATGGGGGAAGGAAGGGGAAGGAGATAGGGGGGAGGAGATAAGTGGGTAGGAGATAGGGGAGGAGGAGATGGGGGAAGGAAGGGGGAGGAGATAGGGGAAGGAGATAGGGCGAAGAAGATAAGTGGGTAGGAGATAGGGGAGAAGGAGATAAGGGGGAAGGAGAGGGGTTAAGGAGATGGGGAAGGAAGGGGGAAGGAGTTGGGGGTGTAGGAAGGGGGAAGGAGATGGGAGGAAAGGAAGGGGGAAGGAGATGGGGGAAAGAGAAGGGGGAAGGAAGGGGGAAGAAGATGGGGGAAGGAGATGGTGGGAAGGTAGGGGATCGTAGATGGGGAAGGAGAGTGGGGGAAAGAAGGGGAAGGAGATGGGGGAAGTAAGGGTGAAGGAGATAGGGGGAAGGAGATGGGGAAGGAAGGGGGAAGGAGATGGGGGGAAGGAGATAAGGGCAAAGAGATGGGGAAGGAGATGGTGGGAAGGTAGGGGATCGTAGATGGGGGAAGGAGAGTGGGGGAAAGAAGGGGAAGGAGATGGGGGAAGTAAGGGTGAAGGAGATAGGGGGAAGGAGATGGGGAAGGAAGGGGGAAGGAGATGGGGGAAGGAGATAAGGGCAAGTAAGAGGGAAGGAGATAGGGGGAAGCAGATTGCGGGGAAGGAAGGGGGAAGGAGATGGGGATGGAGATAGGGGGAAGGAGATAGTGGAGAAGGAGACAGGGGGAAGGAGATAAGGGGAAAGGAGATGGGGGAAGGAGTTCCTGGGAAGGAGTTAGGGGGAAGGAGATGGGGTAAGGAGATAGGGGGAAGGAAGGGGAAGGAGATGGGGGAAGGATATAGCGGAAGGAGATGTAGGGAAGGAGATGGGGTAAGGAAGGGAAAAGGAGATGGGGAAGGATATGAGGGGGAAGGAAGGGGGAAGGAGATAGGGGAGAAGGAGATAGGGGGAAGGAGATGGGGAAGGAGATGGGGGAAGGAGGTGGGGGGAAGGAAGGGGATGGAGATTGGGGAAGGATATAGCGGAAGGAGATGTAGGGAAGGAGATGGGGGAAGGAAGGGAAAAGGAGATGGGGAAGGATATTGGGGGGAAGGAAGGGGATGGAGATTGGGGAAGGAGGTAGGGGGTAACGAGATGGGGGGAAGGAGATAAGTGGGTAGGAGATAGAGGAGAAGGAGATGGGGGGAAGGAAGGCGGAAGGAGATAGGGGAAGGAGAGGGTGGCAGGAAATAGGGGAGAAGTAAATGGGGGGAAGGAAGTGGGAAGGAGATGGGGGAGAAGGAGATGGGGGAAGGAAGGGGAAAGGAGATTGGGGGAGAAGGAGAAAGGGGGAAGGGAGGGAGAAGGAGATGGGGGGAAGGAGAGGTGGGGAAGGAGATAGGGGAGAAGGAGATGGGGGAAGGAAGGGGGAAGGAGATGGGGGAAGGAGAGGGAAGGAAGGGGGAAGGAGAGGAGAGGGAAGGAAGGGGGAAGGAGAGGAGAGGGAAGGAAGGGGGAAGGAGATGGGGTATGGGGATGGGGGAAGGAAGGGGGGAGGAGATAGGGGAGAAGGAGATGGGGGAAGGAAGGGGAAAGGTGATAGGGTGAAGGAAGGGGGAAGGAGATGGGGAAAGAAGAGTAGGGGAATGAAGGGGAAGGTGTTGGGGTAAGAAAGGGGGAAGGAGTTGGGGGGAAGGAGATAGGGGGGAAAGGAGATGGGGGAAGGTTGGTGGGAAGGAGATGGGCGGGAAGGAAGGGGGAAGGAGGTAGAGGGAAGCAGATTGGGGGGAAGGAAGGGGGAAGGAGATGGGGGGAAGGAAGGGTGAAGGAGATAGGGGGAAGGAGATGGGGAAGGAAGGGGTAGGAGATGGGGGAAGGAGATAGGGAGAAGGAAGGGGAAGTAGTTGTGGGGATGCAGAAGGGGGTAAGGAGGGGGGTAGGAGATGGGGGGCAAGTAAGGGGGAAGGAGATAGTGGGTAAGGAAGGGTGAAGGAGATGGGGAAGGAGATGGGGAAGGAAGGGGGAAGGAGATGGGGGAAGGATATAGGGGCAAGTAAGGGGGAAGGAGATGGGGGGAAGCAGATTTGGGGAAGGAAGGGGGAAGGAGATGGGGAAAGGAGAGTAGGGGAAAGAAGGGGAAGGAGACGGGGGAAGAAAGGGGGAAGGATATAGGGGGAAGGAGATAGGGGAAGGTGGGGGGAAGGAGATGTGCGGGAAGGAAGGGGGAAGGAGATAGAGGGAAGCAGATTGGGGGGAAGGAAGGGGGAAGGAGATGGGGGAAGGAAGGGGTAGGAGATGGGTGGAAGGAGATAGGGGGAAGGAAGGGGGAAGGAGATGGGGGAAGCAGATGGGGGTAAGGAGGGGGGTTAGGAGATGGGGGGGCAAGTAAGGGGGAAGGAGATAGGGGGAAGAAAGGGTGAAGGAGATGGGGGAAGGAGATGGGGGAAGGAAGGGGGAAGTAGATGGGGGAAGGAGATAGGGGCAAGTAAGGGGGAAGGAGATGGGGGGGAAGCAGATTGGGGGAAGGAGATGGGGGAAGGAGATGGAGGAAGGAAATAGGGGAGAAGTAAATGGGGGGAAGGAATGGGGAAGGAGATGGGGGATGCAGATGGGGGGAAGGGAGTTAGGGGGGAAGGAAGGGGGCACGAGATGGGGGGGTTGGAAGGGGGAAGGGAATGGGAGGGAAGGAAGGGGGAAGGAGATGGGGAAGGAGAGGGGGAAGGAAGGGGGGAAGGAGATAGGGGGCAAGGAGATGCGGGGAAGGAAGAGGGAAGGAGATAAGGATGAAGGAGATGGGGAAGGAAGGGGGAAGGAGATGGGGGGGAAGGAGAGTGGGGGGAAAGAAGGGGGAAGGAGATGGGGGAAGGAAGGGTGAAGGAAATAGGGGGAAGGAGATGGGGAAGGAGGGAGGTAGGAGATCGGGGAGGAGATGGGGGAAGGAAGGGGGAAGGAAATGGGGGGAAGGAGAGTTGGGGAAAGAAGGGGGAAGGAGATAGGGGGAAGCAGATTGGGCAGAAGGAATGGGGAAGGAGATGGGGGAAGGAGAGGGAGGAAGGAAATAGGGGAGAAGTAAATGGGGGGAAGGAAGGGGGAAGGAGATGGGTGAAAGGAGAGGGAGGAAGGAGATGGGGAGAAGGAGATGGGGGGAAGGAGGTGGGGGAAGGAAGGGGAAGGAGATTGGGGGGAGGGAGGGGGGGGGGGGGGGGGGGGGGGGGGGGGAAGGGCTAGGGGGTAAGGAGATGGGGGGAAGGAGATGGGGGGAAGGAAGGGAGAAGGAGATGGGGGAAGGAAGGGGGAAGGAGATGGGGGGAAGGAAGTGTTAAGGAGATGGGGGGAAGGAGATTGGGGCGGAAGGAAGGGGGAAGGAGATAGGGCGGAAGGAGATGTGGGGAAGGAATGTGGAAAGGAGATGGGGGGAGGAGTTAGGTGGGAAAGGGGGGGAAGGAGATTGGGGATAGGAGAGGGAGGAAGGTGATAGGGGAGAATGAGATGGGGGAAAGAAGGGGAAGGAGATGGGGGAAGGAGATAGGTGGGAGGAGATAGTGGGTAGGAGATAGGGGAGGAGGAGATGGGGGAAGGAAAGGGGAAGGAGATAGGGGAAGGAGATGTGGAGAAGCAGATAAGGGGGTAGGAGATAGGGGAGAAGGAGATAAGGGGGAAGGAGAGGGGTGAAGGAGATGGGGGAAGGAAGGGGGAAGGAGTTGGGGGGTGTAGGAAGGGGGAAGGAGATGGGAGGGAAGGAAGGGGGAAGGAGATGGGGGAAGGAGAAGGGGGGAAGGAAGGGGGGGGAAGGAGATAGGGGGAAGGAGATGGGGGAAGGAATCGGAAAGGAGATGGGGAAAAGAGATGGGGGAAGGAGAGGGGGAAGGAGGATGGGGGAGGAAGGGGGAAGGAGAGGGAAGGGAAGGAAGGGGGAAGGAGATCGGGGTAGGAGAGGGGGGAAGGAAGGGGGAAGGAGATAGAGGGGAAGGTGATGGGGGGAAGGTAGGGGGTCATAGATGGGGGGGAAGGAGAGTGGAGGAAAGAAGGGGGAAGGAGATAGGTGGAAGGAAGGGTGAAGGAGATAGGGGGAAGGAGATGGGGAAGGAAGGGGGAAGGAGATGGGGAAGGAGATAGGGGCAAGTAAGGGGGAAGGAGATAGGGGGAAGCAGATTGGGGGAAGGAAGGGGGAAGGAGATGGAGGAAGGCGAGGGAGGAAGGAAATAGGGGAGAAGTAAATGGGGGGAAGGAAGGGGGAAGGTGATCGGGGATGGAGATAGGGGGGAAGGAGATGGGGGAAGGAATGGGGAAAGGAGATGTTGGGAGGAGTTAGTTGGGAAAGGGGGGGAAGGAGATTGGGGAAAGGAGAGGGAGGAAGGTGATAGGGGAGAAGGAGATGGGGGAAGGAGGGGAAGGAGATGGGGGAAGGAGATAGGTGGGAGGAGATAAGTGGGTAGAAGATAGGGGAGGAGGAGATGGGGAAGGAAAGGGGAAGGAGATAGGGGAAGGAGATGGGGGGAAGGAAAGGGGAAGGAGATAGGGGAAGGAGATGGGGGGAAGCAGATAAGGGGGTAGGAGATAGGGGAGAAGGAGATAAGGGGGAGGAGAGGGGTTAAGGAGATGGGGGAAGGAAGGGGGAAGGAGTTGGGGGGTGTAGGAAGGGGGAAGGAGATGGGAGGGAAGGAAGGGGGAAGGAGATGGGGAAGGAGAAGGGGGGAAGGAAGGGGGGGAAGGAGATAGGGGGAAGGAGATGGGGGAAGGAATGGGAAAGGAGATGGGGAAAAGAGATGGGGGAAGGAGAGGGAGGAAGGAGGATGGGGAGGAAGGGGGAAGGAGAGGGAAGGGAAGGAAGTGGGAAGGAGATGGGGTTAGGAGAGGGGGGAAGGAAAGGGGAAGGAGATAGGGGGAAGGAGATGGGGAAGGAAGGGGGAAGGAAATGGGGGAAGGATATAGGGGCAAGTAAGGGGGAAGGAGATGGGGGAAGCAGATTGGGGGAAGGAAGGGGGAAGGAGATGGGGAAAGGAGAGTAGGGGAAAGAAGGGGAAGGAGACGGGGGAAGAAAGGGGGAAGGATATAGGGGGAAGGAGATAGGGGAAGGTGGGGGGAAGGAGATGTGCGGGAAGGAAGGGGGAAGGAGATAGAGGGAAGCAGATTGGGGGGAAGGAAGGGGGAAGGAGATGGGGGAAGGAAGGGGTAGGAGATAGGTGGAAGGAGATAGGGGGAAGGAAGGGGGAAGGAGATGGGGGAAGCAGATGGGGGTAAGGAGGGGGTTAGGAGATGGGGGGCAAGTAAGGGGGAAGGAGATGGGGGATGGAGATAGGGGGAAGGAGATGGGGGAAGGAATGGGGAAAGGAGATGGCGGGAGGAGTTAGTTGGGAAAGGGGGGGAAGGAGATTGGGGAAAGGAGAGGGAGGAAGGTGATAGGGGAGAAGGAGATGGGGGAAGGAAGGGGAAGGAGATGGGGGAAGGAGATAGGTGGGAGGAGATAAGTGGGTAGGAGATAGGGGAGGAGGAGATGGGGGAAGGAAAGGGGAAGGAGATAGGGGAAGGAGATGGGGGGAAGGAAAGGGGAAGGAGATAGGGGAAGGAGATGGGGGGAAGTAGATAAGGGGGTAGGAGATAGGGGAGAAGGAGATAAGGGGGAAGGAGAGGGGTGAAGGAGATGGGGGAAGGAGTTGGGGGGTGTAGGAAGGGGGAAGGAGATGGGAGGGAAAGAAGGGGAAGGAGATGGGGAAGGAGAATGGGTGAAGGAAGGGGGGGAAGGAGATAGGGGGAAGGAGATGGGGGAAGGAATGGGAAAGGAGATGGGGAAAAGAGATGGGGGAAGGAGAGGGAGGAAAGAGGATGGGGAGGAAGGGGGAAGGAGAGGGAAGGGAAGGAAGTGGGAAGGAGATGGGGTAGGAGAGGGGAGAAGGAAGGGGGAAGGAGATAGAGGGGAAGGTGATGGGGGGAAGGTAGGGGGTCGTAGATGGGGGGAAGGAGAGTGGAGGAAAGAAGGGGGAAGGAGATAGGTGGAAGGAAGTGTGAAGGAGATAGGGGGAAGGAGATGGGGAAGGAAGGGGGAAGGAGATGGGGGAAGGAGATAGGGGCAAGTAAGGGGGAAGGAGATAGGGGGAAGCAGATTGGGGGAAGGAAGGGGGATGGAGATGGAGGAAGGCGAGGGAGGAAGGAAATAGGGGAGAAGTAAATGGGGGGAAGGAAGGGGGAAGGAGATGGGGGATGGAGATAGGGGGGAAGGAGATAAGTGGGTAGGAGATAGGGGAGGAGGAGATGGGGGAAGGAAAGGGGAAGGAGATAGGGGAAGGAGATGGGGGAAGCAGATAAGGGGGTAGAAGATAGGGGAGAAGGAGATAAAGGGGAAGGAGAGGGGTGAAGGAGATGTGGGAAGGAAGGGGGAAGGAGATGGGGAAGGAGAGGGAGGAAGGAAATAGGGGAGAAGTAAATGGGGGAAGGAAGGGGAAAGGAGATGGGGGATGGAGATAGGGGGGAAGGAGATGGGGGAAGGAATGGGGAAAGGAGATGGCGGGAGGAGTTAGTTGGGAAAGGGGGGGAAGGAGATTGGGGAAAGGAGAGGGAGGAAGGTGATAGGGAGGAAGGAGATGGGGGAAGGAAGAGGAAGGAGATGGGGAAGGAGAAGGGGGGAAGGAAGGGGGGGAAGGAGATAGGGGGAAGGAGATAGGGGGAAGGAGATGGGGGAAGGAATGGGAAAGGAGATGGGGAAAAGAGATGGGGGAAGGAGAGGGAGGAAGGAGGATGGGGGAGGAAGGGGGAAGGAGAGGGAAGGGAAGGAAGGGGGAAGGAGATGGGTGTAGGAGAGGCGGGAAGGAAGGGGGAAGGAGATAGAGGGGAAGGTGATGGGGGGAAGGTAGGGGGTCGTAGATTGGGGGGAAGGAGAGTGGAGGAAAGAAGGGGGAAGGAGATAGGTGGAAGGAAGGGTGAAGGAGATAGGGGGAAGGAGATGGGGAAGGAAGGGGGGAGGAGATGGGGGAAGGAGATAGGGGCAAGTAAGGGGGAAGGAGATAGGGGGAAGCAGATTGGGGGAAGGAAGGGGGAAGGAGATGGAGGAAGGCGAGGGAGGAAGGAAATAGGGGAGAAGTAAATGGGGGGAAGGAAGGGGGAAGGAGATGGGGGATTGAGATAGGGGGGAAGGAGATAAGTGGGTAGGAGATAGGGGAGGAGGAGATGGGGGAAGGAAAGGGGAAGGAGATAGGGGAAGGAGATGGGGGAAGCAGATAAGGGGGTAGAAGATAGGGGAGAAGGAGATAAGGGGGAAGGAGAGGGGTGAAGGAGATGGGGGAAGGAAGGGGGAAGGAGATGGGGAAGGAGAGGGAGGAAGGAAATAGGGGAGAAGTAAATGGGGGGAAGGAAGGGGGAAGGAGATGGGGGATGGAGAAAGGGGGGAAGGAGATAAGTGGGTAGAAGATAAGGGAGAAGGAGATGGGGGAATGGAGATGGGGGTAGGAGGGGGGGAAGGAAGGGGGAAGGAGATAGAGGGGAAGGTGATGGGCGAAGGTAGGGGGTCGTGGATGGGGGGGAATGAGAGTGGAGGAAAGAAGGGGGAAGGAGATAGGTGGAAGGAAGGGTGAAGGAGATAGGGGGAAGGAGATGGGGAAGGAAGGGGGAAGGAGATGGGGAAGGAGATGGGGGAAGGAGATAGGGGCAAGTAAGGGGGAAGGAGATAGGGGGAAGCAGATTGGGGGAAGGAAGGGGGAAGGAGATGGAGGAAGGCGAGGGAGGAAGCAAATAGGGGAGAAGTAAATGGGGGGAAGGAAGGGGGAAGGGGATGGGGGATGGAGATAGGGGGGAAGGAGATAAGTGGGTAGGAGATAGGGGAGGAGGAGATGGGGGAAGGAAAGGGGAAGGAGATAGGGGAAGGAGATGGGGGAAGCAGAGAAGGGGGTAGGAGATAGGGGAGAAGGAGATAAGGGGGAAGGAGAGGGGTGAAGGAGATAGGGGAAGGAAGGAGGAAGGAGTTGGGGGGTGTAGGAAGGGGGAAGGAGATGGGAGGGAAGGAAGGTGGAAGGAGATGGGGAAGGAGAGGGAGGAAGGAAATAGGGGAGAAATAAATGGGGGGAAGGAAGGGGGAAGGAGATGGGGGATGGAGAAAGGGGGGAAGCAGATAAGTGGGTAGAAGATAAGGGAGAAGGAGATGGGGGAATGGAGATAGGGGGAAGGAGATAGTGGACAAGGAGATAGGGGGAAGGAGATAAGGGGAAAGGAGATGGGGGAGGAGATGGGGGAAGGAGATGTGTTAAGGAGATAGGGGCAAGGAAGGGGGAAAGAGATGGGGAAGGATACAGCGGAAGGAGATGGAGGGAAGGAAGGGAAAAGGAGATATGGGGAAGGATATGGGGGGAAGGAAGGGGGAAGGAGATTGGGGAAGGAGCTAGGGGGTAAGGAGATGGGGGGGAAGGAGATGGGGGAAGGAAGGGAGAAGGAGATTGGGGGAAGGATATGGGAGGGAAGGAAGGGGGATGGAGATTGGGGGAAGGATATGGGAGGGAAGGAAGGGGGAAGGAGATGGGGGAAGGAGATGGGGGTGGAAGGAAGGGGGAAGGAGATAGGGCGGAAGGAGATGCGGGGAAGGAAGAGGGAAGGAGATAAGGATGAAGGAGATGGGGAAGGAAGGGGGAAGGAGATGGGGGAAGGAGAGTGGGGGAAAGAAGGGGGAAGGAGATGGGGGAAGGAAGGGTGAAGGAGATAGGGGGAAGGAGATGGGGAAGTAAGGGGGAAGGAGATCGGGGAAGGAGATGGGGGAAGGAAGGGGGAAGGAGATGGGGGAAGGGGAGTTGGGGAAAGAAGGGGGAAGGAGATAGGGGGAAGGAGATGGGGGAATGAAATAGGGGCAAGTAAGGGGGAAGGAGATGGGGGGAAGCAGATTGGGGGGAGGAAGGGGGAAGGAGATGGGGGAAGGCGAGGGAGGAAGGAAATAGGGGAGAAGTAAATGGGGGGAAGGAAGGACGAAGGAGATGGGGGACGGAGAAATGGGGGAAGGGGATAAGTGAGTAGGAGATAGGGGATAAGGAGATAGGGGGATGGAGATAGGGGGAAGGAGATAAGGGGAAAGGAGATGGGGGAAGGAGTTAGGGAGAGGAGATAGTTTGAAGGAGATGTGGTAAGGAGATAGGGGGAAGGAAGGGGGAAGGAGATGGGGGAAGGATATAGCGGAAGGAGATGGGGGGAAGGAAAGGAATAGGAGATTGGGGAAGGATATGGGGGGGAAGGAAGGGGAAGGAGATGGGGGTAGGAGATAGGGGGGAAGGAGATGGGGGTAGGGGGTTGGGGGGGAAGGAAGAGGAAGGAGATTGGGGAAGGAGCTAGGGGGTAAGGAGATGGGGGTTGGAGATGGGGGGAAGGAAGGGAGAAGGAGATGGGGAAAGGATATGGGGGTGAAGGAAGGGGGAAGGAGATGGGGGAACGAGATAGGGGAAGGTGATAGGAGGGGAAGGTTTTGGGAAGGAGATGGGGGAAATGAGACTGGGGCGGAAGGAACGGGGAAGGAGATAGGGCGGAAGGAGATGTGGGGAAGGAATGGGGAAAGGAGATGGGGGGAGGAGTTATGTGGGAAAGGAGGGGGGAAGGAGATGGGGGAAAGGAGAGGGAGGAAGCTGATAGGGGAGAAGGAGATGGGGGAAGGAAGGGGAAGGAGATGGGGGTAGGAGATAGGGGGGAAGGAGATGGGGGAAGGGGGTTGGGGGGGAAGGAAGGGGAAGGAGATTGGGGATGGAGCTAGGGGGTAAGGAGATGGGGGAAGGAGATGGGGGGAAGGAAGGGAGAAGGAGTTGGGGAAAGGATATGGGGGTGAAGGAATGGGGAAGGAGATGGGGGGAAGGAAGGGGGAAGGAGATGGGGGAACGAGATAGGGCAAGGTGATAGGAGGGGAAGGAAGGGGGAAGGAGATGGGGGGAAGGAGACTGGGGCGGAAGGAACGGGGAAGGAGATAGGGCGGAAGGAGATGTGGGGAAGGAATGGGGAAAGGAGATGGGGGGAGGAGTTAGGTGGGAAAGGAAGGGGGGAAGGAGATGGGGGAAAGGAGAGGGAGGAAGCTGATAGGGGAGAATGAGATGGGGGAAGGAAGGGGAAGGAGATAGGGGGGAGGAGATAAGTGGGTAGGAGATAGGGGAGGAGGAGATGGGGGAAGGAAGGGGGAAGGAGATAGGGGAAGGAGATAGGGGGAAGAAGATAAGTGGGTAGGAGATAGGGGAGAAGGAGATAAGGGGGAAGGAGAGGGGTTAAGGAGATGGGGAAGGAAGGGGGAAGGAGTTGGGGGTGTAGGAAGGGGGAAGGAGATGGGAGGAAAGGAAGGGGGAAGGAGATGGGGGAAAGAGAAGGGGGAAGGAAGGGGGAAGGAGATGGGGGAAGGAGATGGTGGGAAGGTAGGGGATCGTAGATGGGGGAAGGAGAGTGGGGGAAAGAAGGGGAAGGAGATGGGGGAAGTAAGGGTGAAGGAGATAGGGGGAAGGAGATGGGGAAGGAAGGGGGAAGGAGATGGGGGGAAGGAGATAAGGGCAAGTAAGGGGGAAGGAGATAGGGGGAAGCAGATTGCGGGGAAGGAAGGGGGAAGGAGATGGGGATGGAGATAGGGGGAAGGAGATAGTGGAGAAGGAGACAGGGGGAAGGAGATAAGGGGAAAGGAGATGGGGGAAGGAGTTCCTGGGAAGGAGTTAGGGGGAAGGAGATGGGGTAAGGAGATAGGGGGAAGGAGAGGGAAGGAAGGGGGAAGGAGAGGAGAGGGAAGGAAGGGGGAAGGAGAGGAGAGGGAAGGAAGGGGGAAGGAGATGGGGTATGGGGATGGGGGAAGGAAGGGGGGAGGAGATAGGGGAGAAGGAGATGGGGGAAGGAAGGGGAAAGGTGATAGGGTGAAGGAAGGGGGAAAGAGATGGGGAAAGAAGAGTAGGGGAATGAAGGGGAAGGAGTTGGGGTAAGAAAGGGGGAAGGAGATGGGGGAAGGAGATAGGGGAAAGGAGATGGGGGAAGGTTGGTGGGAAGGAGATGGGCGGGAAAGAAGGGGGAAGGAGGTAGAGGGAAGCAGATTGGGGGGAAGGAAGGGGGAAGGAGATGGGGGAAGGAAGGGTGAAGGAGATCGGGGGAAGGAGATGGGGAAGGAAGGGGTAGGAGATGGGGGAAGGAGATAGGGAGAAGGAAGGGGAAGTAGTTGGGGGGATGCAGAAGGGGGTAAGGAGGGGGGTAGGAGATGGGGGGCAAGTAAGGGGGAAGCAGATAGTGGGTAAGGAAGGGTGAAGGAGATGGGGAAGGAGATGGGGAAGGAAGGGGGAAGGAGATGGGGGAAGGATATAGGGGCAAGTAAGGGGGGAGGAGATGGGGGAAGCAGATTGGGGGAAGGAAGGGGGAAGGAGATGGGGAAAGGAGAGTAGGGGAAAGAAGGGGAAGGAGACGGGGGAAGAAAGGGGGAAAGATATAGGGAGAAGGAGATAGGGGGAAGGAGATGGGGAAACGAAGGTGGAAGGAGATGGGGGAAGGAGATGGGGGGAAGGAAGGGGGAAGGAGATAGGGGAAACGAGATGGGAGAAGGTGGGGGGAAGGAGATGGGTGGGAAGGAAGGGGAAAGGAGGTAGAGGGAAGCAGATTGGGAGAAGGAAGGGGGAAGGAGATGGGGGGAAGGAAGGGTGAAGGAGATGGGGGAAGGAGATGGGGCAGGAAGGGGTAGAAGATGGGGAAGGAGATAGGGGAAGGAAGGGGGAAGGAGATGGGGGAAGGAGATAGGGGCAAGTAAGGGGGAAGGAGATGGGGGAAGCAGATTGGGGGGAAGGAAGGGGGAAGGAGATGGGGGGAAGGAGATGGAGGAAGGAAATAGGGGAGAAGTAAATGGGGGGAAGGAATGGGGGATGCAGATAGGGGAGAAGGAGATAGGGGGGAAGGAAGGGGGCACGAGATGGGGGGGTTGGAAGGGGGAAGGAGATGGGAGGGAAGGAAGGGGGAAGGAGATGGGGAAGGAGAGGGGGGAAGGAAGGGGGAAGGAGATAGGGGGCAAGGAGATGCGGGGAAGGAAGAGGGAAGGAGATAAGGATGAAGGAGATGGGGAAGTAAGGGGGAAGGAGATGGGGGAAGGAGAGTGGGGGGAAAGAAGGGGGAAGGAGATGGGGGAAGGAAGGGTGAAGGAGATAGGGGGAAGGAGATGGGGAAGTAAGGGGGAAGGAGATCGGGGAAGGAGATGGGGGAAGGAAGGGGGAAGGAGATGGGAAAGGAGAGTAGGGGAAAGAAGGGGAAGGAGACCGGGGAAGAAAGGGGGAAAGATATAGGGAGAAGGAGATAGGGGGAAGGAGATGGGGGAACGAAGGGGGAAGGAGATGGGGGAAGGAGATAGGGGGGAAGGAAGGGGGAAGGAGATAGGGGAAAGGAGATGGGAGAAGGTGGGGGGAAGGAGATGGGCGGGAAGGAAGGGGAAAGGAGGTAGAGGGAAGCAGATTGGGAGAAGGAAGGGGGAAGGAGATGGGGGGAAGGAAGGGTGAAGGAGATGGGGGAAGGAGATGGGGAAGGAAGGGGTAGGAGATGGGGGAAGGAGATAGGGGAAGGAAGGGGGAAGGAGATGGGGGAAGCAGATTGGGGGGAAGGAAGGGGAAGGAGATGGGGGGGAAGGAGATGGAGGAAGGAAATAGGGGAGAAGTAAATGGGGGGAAGGAATGGGGAAGGAAATTGGGCAGAAGGAGATGTGGGGAAGGAGATGGGGGGGAAGGAAGGGGAAGGAGCTGGGGGAAGGAGTTAGGGGGTAAGGAGATAGGGAGAAGAAGATGGGGGGAAGGTTATGGGGGGGAAGGAAGGGGGAAGGAGATGGGGGGAAGGAAGGGGGAAGGAGATGGGGGGGAACGAGATAGGGGAAGGAGATAGGAGTGGAAGGAAGGGGGAAGGAGATGGGAGGAAGGAGATTGGGGCGGAAGGAAGGGGGGAAGGAGATAGGGGGAAGTAGGTAGGTGGGGAAGGAAGGGGGAAGGAGATAGGGCGGAAGGAGATAGGGGGAAGGAATGGGGAAAGGAGATGGGGAAGGAGTTAGGGGGGAAGGAGTGGGGAAGGAGATGGGGGAAAGGAGAGGGAGGAAGGAGATAGGGGAGAAGGAGATGGCGGGAAGGAAGGGGGAAGGAGATAGGGGAAGGAGATGGGGGAAGGAGATAAGGGGGTAGGAGATAAGGGGGTAGGAGATAGGGGAGAAGGAGATGGGGGGACGGAGAGGGTGGGAAGGAGATAGTGGAGAAGGAGATAGGGGGAAGGAAGGGGGAAGGAGATGGGGGTGTAGGAAGGGGGAAGGAGAGGGGTGAAGGAGATGGGGGAAGGAAGGGGGAAGGAGATAGGGGGGAAGGAGATGGGCGTGAAGGAAGGAATGGGGGAAGGAGAAAGGGAGAAGGAGATAGAAGGGGAAGGAGATGGGGGAAGAAAGGGGGAAGGAGATGGGGGAAAGGAAGGGGGAAGGAGATGGGGGGGAAGGATTTGGGGGAAGGAATGGGATGGATACGGGGGGAAGGAAGGGGGAAGGAGATGGGGAAGGAGATGGGGGAAGGAGGTAGGGGGGTAAGGAGATGGGGGGAAGGAAGGGGGAAGGAGATGGGGGGGACGGAGATGGGGGGAAGGAAGGGGGAAGGAGATGGGAGGGAACAAGATAGGGGGAAGGAGATAGGAGAGGAAGGAAGGGGGAAGGAGATGGGGGAAGGAGATTGGGGCAGAATGAAGGGGGGAAGGAGATAGGGGGAAGTAGATAGGTGGGGAAGGAAGGGGGAAGGAGATGGGGAGAAGGAGATGGGGGGAAGGAAGGGGAAAGGTGATAGGGGAAGGAAGGGGGAAGGAGATGGGGGGAAGAAGATAGGGGGAAGGAAGTGGGAAGGAGATGGGGTGAATGAGATGGGGGAAGGAGGGGGGTAAGGAAATGGGCGGGAAGGAAGGGGGAAGGAGATAAGGGGATAAGAGATGGGGAAAAGGAGATGGGGAAGGAGATGGGGGAGAAGGATGTGAGAGGGCAAGGAGATGGGGGAAGGAGAGTGGGGGAAGGGGTTGGGGAGTAGGAGGGGAAGGAGATGGTGGGAGGAGGGGAAGGAGATTGGGGGAAGGAGATGGGGAGGGATAGGGAGGAAGGGGGAAGGGAGGAAGGAGATAGGGGAAGGAGAAGGGGAGAAGGAGATAGGGGAAGGAGATCGGGGAAGAAGGCGATGGGGGAAGGAGAAGGGAGAAGGAGATAGGGAGAAGGAGATAGGGGAGAAGGAGAAAGGGGGGGGGGAGAAGGGAAGGGGAAGGAAGGGGAAGGAGATGGGGGGAATGAGAAGGGTGAAGGGAAGGGGGAAGAAGGGAAGGGAAAGGGGAGAGGGGGGAAGGACATGGAGGGGAAGGAGGGGGAAGGATGGAGGAGGAAGGGGGAAGGAGATCGGGGAAGGAGATAAGGGGGAGGTAGGGAGAATGGGGAGAAGGAGATGAGAGGAAGGAGATACAGGAGAAGGAGATGGGGGAAGGAAAGGGGAAGGAGATAGGGGAGAAGGAGATAGTGGGAAGGAGTTGGGGGGGGGGGTAGAAGGGGGAAGGAGATGGGGAAAGGAGTTGGGGCGGTAGGAAGGGGAAGGAGTTGGGAGGGACGGAAGGGGGAAGGAGATAGGGGAAGGAGATGGGGGAAGGAGATAGGGGTGCAGGAGATGGGGGAAGGAAGGGGAAGGGAAGGGGAAGGATAGGGAAGGAGATGGGGGAAGGAGATAGGGGAGAAGGAGATGGGGGAAGGAAGGGGGAAGGAGATAGGGGAAGGAGATGTGGTGGGTAGGAATGGGGAAGGAGATGGGAGGGAATGATGGGGGAAGTAGATAGGGTGGACGGAGATAGGGGGAAGGAGATAGGGGGAGAAGGAGATGGGGGGACGGAAGGGGGAAGGAGATGGGGGATGGAGATAAGGGGGGACGGAGATCGGGGGAAGGAGATAAGGGGGAAGGAGATTAGGGGGAAGGAGATGGGGGAAGGAGATAGGGGGAAGGAGATATGCGGGGAAGGAGGTGGGAAGGGGTTGAGGGGAAGGAGACGGGGTGAAGGAGATAGGGGAGAAGGGGATCGGGGGAAGGAGATAGAGGAGAAGGAGATGGGGAAGGAAGGGGGAAGGAGAGATGGGGGGTTAGGAGATGGGGGGGAAGGAAGGGGGAAGGAGATGGTGGAAGGAGATCGAGGAGGAAGGCGATAGGTGGGGAAGGAAGGGGGAAGGAGATAGGGGGGAAGGAGATGGGGGAAGGAAGGGGGAAGGAGATGGGGGAAGGAGGGGGTAAGGAGATGGGGGAAGGAAGGGGGAAGGAGATGGGGGAAGGAAGGGGTAAGGAGATGGTGGAAGGAGATCGAGGAGGAAGGAGATAGGTGGGGAAGGAAGGGGGAAGGAGATCGGGGGTTAGGAGATGGGGTAAGGAAGGGGGAAGGAGATAGGGGAATGAGGGGGGTAAGGAGATGGGGGGAAGGAAGGGGGGAAGGAGATGGTGGAAGTAGATGGGGGGGAGTGGAGTTAGGGGGAAGGAGATGGGGGAAGGAAGGGAGAAGGAGATGAGGGGAAGGATATACGGGGGAAGGAAG